>NW_027526460.1:54074217-54304217 GCF_048455015.1 Haemaphysalis longicornis
TTTAATATCTCTGTTATTTGTTCGAATATTGCTTGGTATCATTGTTATCGGGACTAAGCAGTCTTTCTAATAAGCCCAACTTGTCTTTGTCTTCATGGCTGCTTTAAAGCAGTGGTAATTGTGTCTTTAGTGCTGGCCCATATTACGTCACTGCAGCTCGTATTGCGTCACTGTAGAGCAAAATTTGAAAGCTGTTCAATATTTCTTGCGTCCATTTTTAGTTAAGAAAGTAAGGCAAGCCTGCACTCACGCGCAAGACTTGAATGGAGAGAGAGAGAGAGAAAGGGGAGAGAGAGGGGAGGGAGGGAGGGAGGGAGGGAGGGAGGGAGGGAGGGAGGGAGGGAGAGAGAAAGAGAGCAAATTTTTTTATGAGCGTTGCTCAGAAGATGATATGGAAGTGGTTCCCTGTTGACGGGAATTAATGCGACATCTTGACCACGGCCGTCCTCTGGACGAGGATGAGGTGGTCCGGAAGGGAGGGGCTAGACGGTTGTTGGTGCGAATTCCGCGGCCGGCCCATGTTGGGCCTCTTCGATTTACGGTCTCGGGCTCACCGCGGACTCCCCGAGTAGCAGTCCAACATTCGATTTTCCCGTGTATCCCTATGGCTTCGGGGAATCCTCGGACTACCCGCGGGCAGCCCGCGGGGAGTCAGAAGTGGAAAATCGAAGAGGCCCGTTGTGAACTGCGCAGACGCTGCCCCGCGCGTGGGGTCTTCAGCGTTGCCGAGCGCATGCGCACAGCGACACAAAGACAAACGAACGAGAAGCTTCCTCTATGACGTGTCTTTCTCGTTCCGAGCAAGTGTTGCCACGATTACGGCGAACGTTCTATGTTTTCTTTTCTTCTTTTTTTGCCAAAGGCACTGTGTGAGCCGGACACTCGGCGGTCGCCACGAGGCGCGTGCTCACGAGCGCTCGGCATTTTCTTGCTATTTTTTCTGCACCGGCGAACTTACGGCCGGTAACAACAGCTCCGCTGTTAAAATGTCTTTCGCGGCTCTTTTGCGTGGAGAGAGAGAGAGAGAGAGAGAGAGAGAGAGAGAGAGAGAGAGAGAGAGAGAGAGAGAGAGAGAGAGAGAGAGAGAGAGAGAGAGAGAGAGAGAGAGTAAATGTTTATTGAAAAGGAGAAGAGGTCGGCCTGAGAAATTGATCTTGGGCCTGCTACTTCCCTCTGGGGGGAGGGTACTGAGGACAGAAAGAGAAAGGAACGAATATGGAAGGTATGGGAAATGACAATGGAAGCGACAAATGAACTATGTACAAGCAGTAAAACCAATAAACGTCTCACGTACAACGGGGCGCTGAATCAGATGACTACAGTTCACTTTTTAGCACATGACTATCATCCATGCTTGAGGGGTTAAGGGGTGGAGGTGCCAACCGGGGGCGTGCTGGAGGCTCCGGCGGTGGCGAGAGAGCGGAACGAGCTTCGGCAGGTGCTGTCTCGGGGGCTGGTCAAGCGGTGACGGGCGCGGCCGCGAAGTTCAACACAAATTTGAACAGCAGGCCAACAGATGGCTTTACTGGGCTTTCACCCTCACAATCTTAAAAAGTTCCTCCCCGAAATTTTTCATTGACCAGCTGTGCATGGACATTAGAATTTCGCTGAGCGCGTGGAGCGTGCTCGTGCATGCCCGGAGCGACCGTGGCTGTGCTCGTGCCTGTACAGAAAGACACCGGGAAAAGCGTCGTTCCGGGAGCCCTTTAAGTACAGGTGGCCACCGGTAGTTGGGTCAGCCACGAGCACCGGTGGCTCTGGGGCCCACCGCTCCAGGGGGGAGGCCGTCGGAGGGAACTTGTCATTGCTGACATTTCCCCCTCCCCCCATTGCTTATTTCCAAAATGAGAAAGAACTCTGTACGCTACCGCAAGTGAATTACGTTTTTAAAAGGATAGGTATGTTACTGCAAGGTAATTACTTTTTGACGGGGATAGTTCTTTACGAAAGAGGCAGGGGGTGCCAGCTGCCTAGGTTGGGGGGGGGGGGGGGGGGGGGCGGAAGTGCTACATGAATGCGAAAAAGTACCAGAACTCTCTTAAGAACAGACGTTAGATTGGTGTTTCGGACAGCAAATGAAAAAAAAAAAGAAAAAAAAAGAAAGAAGAGCGCGTTAAAACTGAGCGTCGAAGAGTCGCGCGCTGTCCAACAGATGGCGCTCAAGCAGTGTGAACGCGGGAAAACTGAATTGAACACAACTGCATTGCATACATCATGGTACTTGATGGTAACCACTCGCCATGATAATTCCTCACGATGACAGTTCATCGGGGCACCTAATTCTACATATGCGCATTGAAGGCGAAAGATACTAATTAGCAATCATCGTTCCCTCTTAGACTTCATTCTCAGAGCGATGATTCTCATGCTCATCTAATCAACTTTTCTCATCTATACTCATACACCCTCACCTAGGCCCTGCGGCAAAGTAAACGCTCTAAAAAAATGGCCGCGTATCTGCTACTTTCGTTGCAAATGTCGACGGAAGACGGCACTCGACTGGTGCTCCTGCCAAGTAAATGCCTCCCTTCTCTTTCCCGCTCACCTCTCATGCTGTTCCCCTCCCGCCTCGTTCCTCCCAAGATAAAACGCTGGAGGTTTGTTTAAGTCAATTTAAAATGACCGCGTTTCTACTGCTCCAGGTCGGGTGTCTCGATGCCAGCGCTGCTGTACGGCGGAGACGCGCGTGGTTCGAGGCACCCTACTACAATGTTTATAGAACCACGTTTCCCTACTCCACGAGCGTACCAAGCGGAACGTGGAAGCTTGTCTTGTTGAACATTTCGTTACTGTGGCCGTTCGATTTCTTAAAATTCGGCCAGAAGCTACAGTGGCGCACCGTGCGGGCAACAGCAGGCGACGATTTTCTGCCGTTGATGTAGTATTTAATTTGATATCGAAAAAACCAACCATCCTTGAATTTTTAAATAAAGGAACACTACAAATATCACTTATCTATTGATTTTATGCCTCACATTTGTGTAATGTCTTGTTCTTGTTCAAAAGTGTTGACAAGCATGAAGATGGCCATGGGACTGAGGCGTTTAGGTTTGGCTGTGGGTATATAAGGCTATTGCGCAGATTCAGTTTCACTTTGGCCGGGTGGCTAAATCGAGTCACAGACAGAGAGGCAGACAGACAGACATACATACAGACAGACCAAAATTTCTCTACTGCTGCCAGATTCCTTCAATGAAGGACTCGACTGCTACATTTTATTTGCATCTTTTTCTTCTGTTTCGCTTATTTGTCTTTTCGCGCGGATTACTTCGACAGGTTTTTTTCCTGGTTGACCCTACGCTTGCGCCTCTCTCTTCGCTGTCGTTTCTTTCTCTTACACCGTGAATTACGCCAGCAAGCAGACTGGCAAACCTCAGAGTTTCCATAAAATCATGGTTCCACGCGGCTGGTGTGCACTCATTCGACTCACGTGCCATCACGTACCGGTGTCACGCGGCACACGCAATCCTACAAAATTTACGTTTCTTTCCAATTCATAGTTTTAGGAATTTTGTGAGGCGGGCAGATTAGCCTCTCAAAGCTCCTGCTTCATGACCGATCTCCCAATTGGCCAATCCCATGAAGATAGGAACAACTAAAACAATCCTTAACCTTCTCTGCTGGACAAAAGGCCCCCAATACTGGCCCCTCCTGAACATCATTGTGTAGACGGGACTAGTATATTTCTTAGGATAGCTTGGATTTCTGATAGTTTGTAACGGTACTTGTCCGGTTGTGTCCTGTAATTGTCCGTTTTTTGTTCTACACGAAGTCATAGTACATTTCATTTAGTTTATGCCGGATGCCGTTCTTGCAGAATTGAAAAAAAAAAAAAAAAAAAAAAAAACGTTTGTTTTGCCGCTGGCTGCGTAGAGAGTTAGTACAGTGGTCTTCCGGATAGTCGCTGTACTATCTCGTGTTGTCCTGTGTTGTCATGTGTTGCTTTTTGTAATTACGTCGAAGTACGGAAATGAAAAGTGATTATGTCGAAGTCTGACAATAATACATGAAGCCGTTGCCATATGAGCTTTGCTTAAAGCATGCCCCTCGGGTGGGAGCCGAACCCAGGCCTTTCGGAATACGCGTCCGAAGCCGAAACAACAGCTACCGGGGAAGCTTTCTCTTTTTTAGACATTCATGTGAATGTGATTGTATTCCACGTTTTGGGATGGCGGCTTATGGGGTGTTAAAGTTTACTCACTCACTCACTCACTCACTCACTCACTCACTCACTCACTCACTCACTCACTCACTCACTCACTCACTCACTCACTCACTCACTCACTCACTCACTCACTCACTCACTCACTCACTCACTCACTCACTCACTCACTCACTCACTCACAAGTAAAAGAAGCATAGCCGTGTAGCCACAAGTATGCGGTGAATGATAGTAACTTAGAAGTCGCATTACGCCTCTATACATTTTTCTCCCGAACATACGCATTGAGGTCATATCTCACCTCATTCCATTTCACTCGTTGACGTACCTTAATTGGTATGCCTTTTTGTTATAATGACTTGAAATATACGGCAAGTTTCTCACGTCTACTTTTTTGGTCAGACTGTAATGACAGTGGCTAAGAATATCTAAGCAATTCAATACAACGAATCCATTTTGCCGATCTGGCTGGCAGGCATGTTAATGCTGCCTCTCACGTCATCGATCTCGCGAAATGACCGGGACTGGTTGCAGGAGCACAAGCACGGACTGGATCACAGAGAGCCTCTTCCATAACCCGTATACTAGAACAGGAGTACACTTCATCACGACGGTACCGGGCTTATCAAGGCGTCAGTCTTAAATGCCTCATCAAACGCGAAAAGGGACCTTCGTCGTCGTCGTCATCCGTCAACACCAATAATATCAAAATAGCCGCCGCTGTAAAGAGGAAATTAATAAATACATGTGGGTTCGCGTGGGATTTGAACTCAGGACTCAGAGCAAAACCCAAGTGCGTTACCAGTGTGCTGACTTGGTATACCTTAAAGGAGTACTGACACCAAAATTGTATGTTCCTTTTTTTATTTATTTTATGAATGTTTTATGAATGTTGCTTGAATATTTACTTGAATAAATGATATTTTATGAATGTACGAAACAACACTTTAAGTACTTGAGCGCGCGATAATTAATTACATTGAATGACCTGAAAATCGTCCGTTCTGGTTTTCCGCGCTTCAAGCCTGGAGGGCCCGGGTGCTAGAATCACGGAATGACCTCACCATTTTGTGCGGGCGCCAAAATACCCGCAAAATCCAGAGGAGGCGTTGTTTCAACCACCCCGCGGCCGCCGGAGCTGAGCGGATGAGCTGCCTGAAAGCGTTAGGCCTAGCATTCCGGCGGAAATTTGATGACCGCTTTCAATAAAAGACCTTATAGCGGCTACTGTTGCGATTCTGGGCTTTATTATCGGCTTTTCCCGCGTGTGGAACTTTATTTTTGGTAAGAGTGTCTTTCTGGGCCGCGGTTATGCCTGTAGCCCTGGCTGCGTGCATCACTTCGTGAACGCGCCAGCGCCCAATCGCAGCTCGCCGGGCAGCGAGCGTGAAGTGACGTCGCGGGTTTCCGACGGTCACGTCACTTCTATTGCCGCTCACGATGTCACGCTGATGTCCATTGGCTGCGCACAGCTCCGCGAGATAAATCAGATCAAATTGAAGTTTGTTCCACGCGTCGCAGGCCGCTCATATTTCAGCCAGGGTATTCTGTTGTGTAAAGGAAGCGAACCGTGTAATAATATTAACACCAAAAATTGGTGTCAGTACCCCTTTAAAGTGACGGAACAGGAATTATACTAGGGTACAAGTTAAGCAATAGCTCATGCGGTGTATCACACCGCCGAAGCGACGGACCCGGATATCAACACGGGCAAGCACATTTTGATTCTTTATCACACCTACTTTTTTCGTCGTCGCTGCAGGAATTTATGTGTGCGAAATCACGGAAACGACTCGCGTCACGTTCAAAATACTCGCAGTAAACTTTTTGCGCCGCGCGGAGTAACAGCCGGCTGCGGCGATCAGGAGCAGGGGAACCTTCAGTTCATCATCAATCGAAAATTCTTGATTGATGAGGAGGCGCAACACTTGGAAGGAGAGCTGACATTGGCGCATATTAACCGATCAATTAGTGAGATGTTCAAAGAACTAGAGTAAGTGAGGCCCACAAACTACAGCGTCACAGAATGCTGCCGAAAGGGAAATAAATTTGAGCAACCTTGATCGGAAAAAAATATCCCGGGCCACCTCCACTAACATGAAACCTGGGGAGGGACGAAGCATGCAGTGTATAAGTGTATTCTTGGCGCCTTGGAGTTTTTGCCAACGGAGATGAAACCGTTGGGGGGTAGAGGTATACAGCTTTGGTGTAAACGGTTCTTTGACGCACGAAGCTCTCTAGTGCGAGGCGTAAACGAGTGTCCCGGTGTTTTTTTAGTACGCGTTACGAAGCGCCCCAGCGTGAGGCGTAAACGACCTTCCCGGTGTTTTAGTACCGTGAATACACGAAACGATGATTACGACGATGACGGACGACGACAGGAGAATTCAACAGCCCCAACCCCTAAGGAGCTTCGCCCTTAAAAAGCAGAGCAAAAGGTTCTACCCAAACAGCAGTGGGCCCGGATGAAATACCAATGCACTGATAAACGTGCTGGACCAAAAAGTATGGCATCGTTTATGAGGGCAATAGATAAGCTGATACAAACCAAGCAAATACCGGAGGATTGGCTATAGAAAGTAGGATGAATTTAATATATAGAGGCAGAGGCAACAAAGCCAGTATTGATTCATGCAGAGCACTCACAGTAACGTCAGTTCTGTACAGATTCGTACTGCAGGCGATAAAATCCGAAATTCAAGCATGGATGGAAGAAAATGAAATCCTTGGGGGACAGCAGAATGGATTTAGACAAGACAGGTGATTGGATGATCATTTGTTCGTGATAACGCAATGCATTGAAATTGCGAAAGCTCAAAATAGACCATTATAAATTACGTTCTTGGTCATTAAAGGGGCATATGACAACGTAAACAGAGAACTGCTGTGGAGAATGCTGAAACGCGAGGGATTAGATGGCGAGTTAATACAGTTTCTTATAGCAACCTATAAAGACAATAGCGTGCACCTTACATGGGAAGGACAGAAATGCGCCCAGCAGGCCAACAGCCATCGATGACTGAGACAGGGATGCCCTTTGAGCCCAATACTGTTTACGCTTTACATGGCAGGGTTAGAAAAGAAACTGGAAGAAAGTCAAGTAGGGTTCACCCTAACGCATATGCTGCAAGGCGATGTGCTACAATAGAGCATTCGGGAAAGGTTATACGCAGACGACATTGTACTTTTAGCTGATAACCAGACCAATATCGAACGGCTCGTAAATATTAGCGGCCAGGAAGCCACCGACCTCGGGTTAAATTTTCGCAGAAAAATCAGGAATAATGGTTTTCGGTGACACTACCACCAACGCAGTGTCTATCCAGCATGGGGAATTGTCCAGAGTGAAGGAATATAAATATTTGTGACTGTGGATAAACGAAGGGGATAACTACTTAAGAACTCACGAGGAGCAACTTAAGGGTACGGAAAAGTGAAACACAGCTGTAAGGAAGCATAGAGCTCTGTAGGGGTTGTAACAAATATGAAGTAGTGAGAGGAATGTGGAAAGAAGTAATGGTTCTGGGCCTCACATTTGGGAATGCAGTACTCTGCTCAAAATGAGGCGCTCTATCATGCCTTGAAGTGAGAGAGAGAGAGACTAAACATTTTTATTGTTTCTTATTAAAGAGTCCTTAGGGTGGCCTCCTCATTCCAGGAGTCCATTGGCACGGGCCGCGTCTTCTGCCCTCTCTACCAAAGTGAACCATAGAACAGTAGGCCGTTTGGCCTTAGGCGGGAATGGAAAAACAACTAACGAAGCAGTGCAGAGAGATATGGGCTGGGCGTCGTTTGAAGCTCGAGAAGCACACGATAAAATATGTTTTGAGATGAGGTTGAGAGCAATGGATCAACGTAGGTGGACAGTGAATTTTTTCACGTATCTATACATGAAAAGCGTGGACACGCAGTGACGAGCTAACAATGAAATACGGAAATAACAGCGAAGAATCAAAGACAACCAAGGTTACCCCCCCCCCCCAAAAAAAAAAAAAAAGCACGGTAGATAGAAACGAATAAATGAAAAAAAAAAAATAGGAGCTAAAATGTCGTCAGAGACGTACAGGGCAGAGAAATTCGACATCAGAAAAGAAAATATCTGCGATACTTCCCTGGGCAGTACTTTGTATTTTGAGGCTACAGCAGGTTGCTTGAGAACTAAGAGCTTTGTGGGGAAGTATATACAAAATGATGGGGTATATCATATATGCGTAGTCTGCGGAAAAAGAAACAGAAACTATGCGGCACAAACTGTTAGAACGTGAGTGTATCCATCCAAATCTAAATGAAGGAAATATTCGGCTTCCAGAAGACCTAGGATTTAAGGGTAGCACAGAGGAAGTTAACTTCAAGGCTGTCGAGGCGACGAAAAGAAGATTAGAATGCTGGTGGACGAAAAGCAGAGAGGGGAATATTGCCTAGGACAGCTACCACCTGTAACAGACAAAAAGTATTTTGTGAGGGCCTTAAAAGCAGTGCTAGTATTAAACGAAGAAGAGTACAAAACATAGATATATTAGTTTTTTTAACAAGGTGACATGTCATTACCCCATTACAGAGGGATGTTACATCTCTAGCAGTCATTCTATCAAAGGCGTAGATGGTAGACGGACGAAAAGAAGGTACGAATGCAAAGAACGAGACACAAACACGGTGTAGCGATAAAATATTTGGTAATCGCTCGTCCTTCGCCTTCAAATCCCATAAGCAGGCTTAGATTCCCATGATTGTTTCAAAGCGGCCCTTATAACGGAAATTTTCATGTTTATCCGACATCAGCGAACCCTGCGTTAGCCTATGCACCTGCGCCAAACACTGTAGTGTGCCTATTCACCGTCAAAGTAAAGAAGTGTTATAAAACCAGATTTACAGAAACCCGAGCGGTCACACGAGGTATTCCGGAATTTATACCACTTTCTGCAATTACGACTATATAAGGTCCTATTCGCGAGGCCAGCAGTGATGTAGGATGTCAGGGATCGGGTGACTCGTGCAACAGAGATCGGTGATCAGACGAGGCCCCAGAAATGGCTGCAACGTGGGGTATGATATAGATATTTCATAGCAGACTATATAAAGGACGCGTGCCTGCTAAAAATGGCATGACTTTGTCTTGTTTTTCTTGCTTCTTTTCCTGTTTTTTTTATTGGTATCTAGTTTTTGTCTCTATTGCTGCATCTAGACCTTTTGCAGGGCAACGAAGAACCGGGACACCGCCGAATTTGTTTCACCATAATACAGATTGAAGAGCGACGTTTTGACGCGTCGACCGTTCAAACTGCCACCGACCCACCTCTACAGATCCGCTGCTTAATCACGCTGTGAGCAAAGCTCGTCGACGGGCGACGAACAGCGTGCAAATCAATCGGGAAATCCCAAATTTCACGCCTGTCTCACGAGCTTATAGCGCGCGGTCGCATCGGCTTTATTGTTGTTGCTGCCGCTGCTGTTTGCTGCCTTTCGCTCCGCCATTTGAGTTCCTGCACGCTCGAAGACGTGTAGGAAGTCGATCACTCCCAACCCCGGTGCGAGTGATCCGCAATGGGCGCGGGAACACCCCTGAGATAACAAGGCCTGCCCGTTGTATCGCCTTCACACCGATGACCGGAGAATCCTTTTTTAGGTGACGAAAGCAAGAAAAGAACCACAACTGACGAAAACAATGATGTTGCGAACAGATTGAGCGGTTTTAAAACGAGAGAAATGAGGTTAGGCATCGTTACGTCGGTAGAGATTCTGAGGCTAGCAAGGCATGATGAGGGACGGACGAGAAGTGAGACCAACGGCGGTGTAGCGGAAGATTGTTATTCTCGCGCGCTTTCTGAGGGTCGCCGTCACCGTCCTGCGGCGGCGGCTGCGGGACAAGCGCGAAATGCAAGCACGTGGTGGACGTTCTCACCGGCGGCTATCAGCTCGGCTCGCCTTGATGGATGGCGAGCTTTTTTCCAGGCGCGGTCTTGCCGCACAAGGCCGAGATTTCCGAGAGTGGGCTCCCCCACCCTCTCTCTTCTCTCTGTTTTGTTATTCCTTTTTTTTTTTTCGGCTATATCGCTGCTCCCTCGTTCGGCTCCTTTGGATTTTGCTGCGCGGCGTTTTGCAGGGAAGACTGCGTGGCGTGCTCTCGAATTGGATTGGTCCCCCTATCGGCCGGCCAAGCGCTCCCACAGGCAGGGTCGACTCCCTTTGAAGTCCGCCGCCACCGCGCTACCGCCTGGCTGTGCAGCGGCGATCGGACGCCGGCCGGACTCAACTCTCCTCTTCTCTCACTCAAGTGTCCCTCTCCTCCTCCTCCTCCGTGCTTTCCTTACCTCTTACCTGCTGTCCGATCGCCTTCCTCGGCACACCATCGTCGTCCTTCGTTCGTATAACGTCCGTTTTGTGGCGTGTTTGTGTTTTGGTGCGTTCTTGTTTCGTTTTCTGGCGACTTCGCGGTGATGGAAGTTGCCCGCCTCGTCGACTTATCAATTCTCCCCCTGAGTGGGGCGCGTACGACGTTAGGGGGGAACGGAGCCCGCCATGTTGACGGCACGAAGGGATTGCGTCGCAAGCTCCTCGGCACTAAAGTGCGCGCACAGGGCGAGCTTGTTGCTCCTTTCGCCGCGCAAATTAATTTTCTCTGTTCGGTTAGAAGAAATAATGGAAGTCGCGTGAGGGGTCATGAGGCAGTGCGCACTTTTAATGAGAAAGGATTAGTTAACTGGATGAGTCGAAGGTCCGGCGTTGGGGCCAAGAGATGGCCAACAAAAATGGCCGACGGATGGCACACAAAATAGATGACGGCTTAAAAAATAAATATTGCACCTGTACATGCTTGCTTCGCCGCAAATGTCGTTGAAAGAAGACAGTCTTCTGTCGCCTTTGCCCCACTGCGGCCTTTTCTTTCTCCCCCACCGCTCTTACCCTCCACTCTGGCTCCTATCATACGGAAGGTAATTGAGGTTTGTCCATTTCAATTCAAATTTACCGCGTTCACCGACATCGTGCGCCATCTGTTGGAATGGCACGTGTCCTTTTCTCTCTTGGGACAGCGCGAGCCGGCATTTATTGTTTTAGTTTTTGCTTTTATCTCACCTCTATCCTACACCGTTTTTTAACGTGTAGTTCTTTTTTTTTTCATTAAGTATGCTGGCACTCACGGTTATGCACTTCCATTTTGCTTCAAATATGCCCCAGGTTTCCTTTGCGCTTCATCATGCGAACAAGTGTCCACCATGCCAGCAGATTTAGTTTGGAACGGTCCTACTTCATCGTGCGCTTCAGCGTTACCACAATGCACAAATCAGAAACTCGGTCTGCGCTGTGCTGCCGCGCAATGCGAACATGGCATTCTATTATAAAAGAGCGGCAAGGTGGGACAGTTTGTATGGTGTCATCTAGGGAACAGTGCGAAAAAGACGGGGACAAACGAAGGTCTTCTGAACCATTTTAAAAGCGAAAAAAAAAAGAACAAAAACAAACAAACAGGGATCTAGAGAGAAGCAAACAGGACAACCGCTAGTCCTGTTAGAATCGCTAGTCTTGATAGGAGGTCTTCTGCTCGGTTTTTCCCCGTGCTTTTCGCACTTAAGCCAAGATGACATTCTACATTGCGCAGTGTGGCACAATGGAGATAACACGTCTCAGCCGAGTGGTATGCATGTTTCTGTTATTCTCCCAAGTTGCCTTGTTGGCGAGATGAATGGGTCAGTCAAGTACATTGTGGTGAATGTGGGCCCCGGGGTTGCCTCGGTGCCGTGTAGCATCTAGGTGGCTCTTCCGCCTCTGATTCATGTTGAGCTCCCTTACGTAATTTCACTGAAGCCGTTTGTTAATCCTCTCATCGTCAGAAAACAGCGTTGTGTTTTACTTCAAGGGACCATGCAACACTTCCGATAAACGCTTCCACTCTTTCTTTCGGGTGTGGAAGCACTGTGAAAGCTTTGGTTCTCGCCAGCACAAAGCGGAACTGCGTGATTGGCTCGTCGCACCGGATACGCCGTCCGTTTCTGCTTTGCTTTTGCGGCGATTTTTAAATGCAGAGCATTTCTTTAACTCACGATGTCACCCGCCGTTAATTGTCGGCGTGCCTCGGCGTCCGCAACAGCCGTTCCAGGTGCGCCCTCTCCCCCACTCCTCCTCTCCCGCATCACGCTACCCTCCTCGCTCTCAACAACAGGTCCGCACACCTCCCCCTACACTATATAAAAATATAATACTTACCAGCACGATCCCACGACCCTGCGGGCGGAACGCAAGGTACATGGTGCTCTACCCACTGCGCCACAAAGCCGACACAGAATGGAAGGCTACGAACGCGCCTTATATCCTTGACTCATTCAAACTACGTCAAGAAGCTGCTGATACAACGCATTCACTACCACCAACTCCCCAAACACTAAACGTTAACGCAATAGGCCTCCTGCGCTGCCCAGGGGGCGCTGCGCAAGCGGCTTCCGGGCAGTACTTCCGGGTAGTACAAAGCTGCGCGGGTCCCATAGGATCCCGTGTTGACAGAAGCAAAATGAGCTCGACGCTCCCGATTATTTTGCGACGTGGTCACCAGTTCATCCCCGACGCGTTCGATCTATTTCAGCGATCAACTTGGCATTAGGGGAAAAAGCTTTGCAGCGCTTAACACGTTTACAGCGCCGACGAAAGTGCCGGGACAGTGACGGCGTCTGCTACTCGCAGGTTCACCGATCGATGGTCGTACGAAGTGAAATTTTAAGTGAAATTTCTAGTTTAAACTTATACTCTAGGTGACAGAGACTTCTCAAAAACAGCCAAGAAGAGTGACGCAATCGGTGATGATCGCGCTTTAAAAAGCCAGCGAGTCCGGCGGACCGCCGGCTCGCCTGCTGCGGTGCGCCGCTCTTTTGCGTACCTGCACACTATGCGTGACCTTTCATTAAACAGTGCTCGTTTGCGTCGCCGTTACGAATACACGGTGCAGCGTTAGCTTGCCGTTTTGTTGCGTGTCTCAGTGACAAATTGCCGCGACCGTCAGAAGCGTGAAATCTGTTTTGCGATTCCGAAATTAGTGGCCGTAAAACAAAGTGTTCGGGCGAACTAAGAGGCCGCTCGCTTTCCTTGTTTGCTCTCGCTTTACTTAATTACGCTCTTGCAGTATACATTCCCAGTTCGCACTTAATAGCCTAGAATGAGGGTCAGCAACGGCCGAGTTCCATGCAGCCGACACGGCGGAGGGCTGGATGGAAAATCGGAAGGGGGGGGGGGGGGAGGGAGGGGAGGAGGGGGGCTTTGAATGCAAAGAGAAAAAATTCAGCGAATTTCTAATAATATTTGACAATAATCTGGCGAAGTGTGAAGATGGGGGTGCAATTCAACTGGAGGACGCCAATTCTCTGTTCTTGCCTCGCTGTCTAACTCCATTTGAAGTCAAAACTGGCGTGTCGGCGGTCAGATTCGACGACCCCTGCACTAGAAAACCAACACAGTCAGTGATGATCGTATGTAAACATTCGGGGCCCCGCGCCGTGTATGCGGCTGTGTTATGTTATGCTGTGTTATGTGGTGTGTTATAGAAGTACACATCTCTACAGGCAGCGGGCGTGTGATTTGGTGCATGTTTTGCGTCCTTTAATAGCGCTTAATTTGTTTATTTGGCGCTATTGCCCCACCTACTCGCTAGTATACATGTACCCTCCCGTTCGTAAATCGTGCGGCGTAAAACGTTACGCAAGAATAATTTAGTTTGCGAAAATACGAAACAAAATTTCCACTCGTTTCAAAGGCGGTGCCAGGCCAGCAGTGTCAGCTGAGTCGGCTGCGCAATTCTTGCGTTCGCTTGCATGCTCGGCCGCTGAAGCAACCTTTTGCAGTTACCTCAGGATATAGGATGAGCAGCGTTCCGTGTTTATGCTACTCGTGAACTTTCCTTTGTCGACCGCACGCAAGAAGAAAAAACTGTAACTGTCGTGAAACAGTTAAACCACCCGACCTGGCGATACTGTCCCACGCCGCGACCATCGCGAAAGCTCGCTGAAAGAAAGCCGACAAATCGGCTTCTTTTAGCGGATATTATTTTGTTTAGCTTCTGCAACTACTTTAAGGGCTATTTCATACAATATGCAGTCATTTAAA
The DNA here is from genome assembly GCF_048455015.1 of Haemaphysalis longicornis. NCBI lineage: Eukaryota > Metazoa > Arthropoda > Arachnida > Ixodida > Ixodidae > Haemaphysalis > Haemaphysalis longicornis. Next base: position 54,088,463 of record NW_027526460.1, read on the forward strand.
CTCGCCACTAAGCGCCACAACCAACTTTCACTCTGGCTTGTAATTGAAAACACATGGAGGGCGGCGAGGGTCGTCTGCTTTTGTACACCCAGAGGCGTTGGCCGCTAGGGGCGCTGCCTGTCGCTAAAACTCCAGCGCAGGAGGCCTATACACCCATTCCCTATGCGACGCATTTACTCGAGTTCCCCTCGCGGGGAGATGGGCCCTTTTTTTTAAGTGGCTACCGGACGCGTTTATTCTGGAAAAGAACGGAATAGCTTCTAAATCGCTGCAATGACGTAATTCCAGCGGTCGAAGAACGCCAATGCCGGAAAAGGGAGCAAAATCTTTTGAGCAAGATTCATTTGATGGTCATAGTAATTTTTGGCTGAGGTACCTCTTGACCCCCTATTCTAAGTGGTGGTTGTATTTGTTGGCTACGTTCTGAAAGCATTAAGAATTTAGGAAAAAAAAAATGTCGAGAAATGTGTTGCAGGGTCTCGTTCAAACACTACAAGCTGCGGACGCATTTACACAAAAAATATTTTTATAATCGGTTAGTTTGGACCGCTCCTGCCAATTTAATCGCGTCAAATCAAAACTTATGTGCTGCAAGAAAGTTTAGCTGATGTGGCTCCACTCGGTATTCGCCTTTTCTCAATAGATATATAGTATTAGACTTAAGTCCGCGTTAAAACTGCCATGGGTGTTATTTCAAATGGGCAGCCGTTCGACCGTAGCGATGTTGTGTTCTTTTATCAACCTGCGGTGTTCTTTTATCAACCTGATCCTTGTAGCACGCAGATTTAAATATTGGCTTGAGGAACGTCAGTGCACCGGGAAAAACATTTTGGGTTGCACCGAATCACCTGTTAGGGATGATAACACCATTGACGCAGTTTTTTCCGAAATGTGACGAGGTTTCTCCCGCATCAAGCTACGTAAATTCGCGGGCACCACCTCCTTAGAACGGTGTTTTTTTTTTTACAGCGTTACCTCCATGTCGGCTTAACTAACAAGACCGACGAGCCAGAGAAGTCTTTCTGCCATTTTAAACCAGCATAAGTTCGTGCAGCAAAAAATGCATACATCTTTTATAGCTCGAAAGACCTGGATCCTAACGATGCCTTTCATCGGAATATAGCATTAATGAGAGGCCACCAAGGCATAGATAAGACCGGCCGCTCTCAAAAGAAAAAGGGATAACCAAGCGGAAAACTATTCCAGTCACAAAAACCTATCTCGAGGCCTCATACTGCCTTCGGGGTAAAAACACGTCCCAGCTCATTTCCTGTAGTAATGGTAACGAGATATGTCTGGCGGGGTATCGGGATGTAATCGGTACGCCGTAGAAATATTCCACTGCAGAGATGCGAATACGCTGCACCGATTTATCTTGTTACATAAAGACAGTTACTAAAAAGTATCCATCTCTGAGATTCTATCGCCATACGGTTCGTATGGAGGTACTGTTCAGCGGTGATTTAAAAAGCACAAACTTGGCGCCTTATACTGTGCGCCTTGAAGGAAAATTGAGGTCAGTCAGTCCAACCGGCAGAGGAAAGAACGAAGTGTATTTTTCGAGTGAGCCTGATTGGCTGAAGGTGAAAGACCCGGATGTGACGCCACAAGCAAGGCCTCTGCTCGGTGATCGCGTTGCCCTGTGTGTATGGAGGCTTAAACGTCCTTGAAGTTTTCGAGCTGTTTTGTTCGAAGAGTTGCAATGTTTATTTTATTTTTTTCTGTGGGGGGGAGGGGATTTGAGTTTTCCGGAAACTTTCAGTAGCTACTTAAAAAGCAAAAAGCGTTTTACCACTTACAAAACTCATGACAAGTACTGTATACATTTGAGGTAGCGCAGAAGCATGTGCGTTATTGAGCTTTATTGAGTGCGAGTTTCCACGCCAGTCACATATCACATATGCAACTTCGTACTTAAACCTGGCGACTATCCCCCCCCCCCCCCCCCCCCCACTCTTTCCCTTCAAATTTAGTTGAATTATGTCGAAACGCAAGGTAATATCCGTGTTGGTGTTTTGCAGCTTCTTCTGATGGTGAGACTATTCATCTGCAACACGATGACAGCCAGACGCTAATAATGAGTTTTCTTTAAACGATTCAAATGAATTCCAGTTTCTGAAAGAATTAGCGTGCGGATAAGCATCAGCACACCACTGCAACGGCCCTTACGGACTTGGCAAGGGAACAACAACAAGTCAGATATTTCACATTTCGCTCCGACCTCAATGTCGCTCACAAGTTGTGCTTGCGCGGTGGACTTGTTCAGCCGAACGGACATCTGGCAGACGCCGAATGTCTCTGGTGTTGCTCAAAGGACGCCGCCTCCACCCTTTCAAGGTCCCGCGCGCGTATTGCGTTTCATGCGCATGGCTCTCACGAAGCCGCCTCCTTCACAATGCATGGAAAACAAGACAAATGGCTCTCACACAGCCAACGCGGAAGTGGACTCACGATAGCTGGGCATATCTATCTGGCCTTTATGATCTGGCCGTCACTTTGTGGTGGAAAAGCGAACAAGAATCAGAGTGTTTACGTCGTTGGCGTCGCCGCTATTTGACATTTATAGAGTCTGAGGCAGCGTCAGAACGACATTTTGGACAGCGGTGCCAATATTCGCCCATTATACAATAGTAGATACGGGTTGGGAATTTTCTTTAAATTTTTTTCGTGTGTGTATGTATTTGTTTTTGACTCGAAAAAAGCGATTGCTGTGTCACGTCTGGCGCTTTGGTGTTCCCTCACAAAAAAAAAAGGGGGGGGGGGGGGGACAACAAACTAGATTTGACGATGAGATGCGACTGCATAACGTAGGTTTTCGTAAAGTATATGCCGATGTCAGCTTAGGCACGACGCTGCAGTCTCGCAAAAAGTGGGGGAAGGGTCCTTTGTTACGACACGGTCAATTGACTGTTCAAAGTAGGCCTAAGCTGGCAACAAAACTGCGGTGTACGATTAACGTTACTTCGCAGTGTCTTCCTTTTTAAATCGAAGCTTTAGTGTTCCCACTTATGGCGCCTGTACGCGAAAACGCCCTTCAGGAAAGCCAACTTTCTCTGACGATGATGATGAATGATTGTCGGTGAAGCGAGGAAAACAAATCAAACTTGGGTCGTCTATCCGATTGCCCTATGTTGACATGGTTGAACCAAACCTCAAGTAGTAGGTAGCGATTCGCGCCATGCACCTCAAATCCAAGCGTTACGGAGTGCACACCCGTCAGTTGCTATGGGTGTCTTAGAAAAGTGGTGCGTACCTCTAAACTTGCAGTGGGGGATTGGCTAACCAAATAATCCACCACGAGGAAGCTTCGAGTTCAACCATCGTCGTCGGTAGACGGAGGGGTGAGTGATTTTTAACGCGATAGCATTATGAGGCTCATTTTTCGATTTCTCCGTGGCTGCATGCTTCCGATCCGTCCACGAATGCGTCCACGACACTGCACTCCCCTCCTCGGAAAACGTCAAGAACGTCTCCTCATTCTACGCCTAGGAACACGACCTTCCCCCGTGCTAAATTAAGAATTGCAAACTCTGTGGAGGATAAACCAACACAAGTATCTGCAAATAAATGCAGGCGGATATGGTCGGTGTGAACATAATACATCATCATACTTCCACTGTCTTCAACGCAACCTATCCATGTTCAAGGGTACGCTCAGCTGGCGTAGCCATTCAAACATTACATATTACACTTCTATCGAGATATGGGCTGGGGCTTTGACGAGCTCATTTCTTCAAGATCAGAACGAGGGGATTCAGAGGGCAAGGAAAGAAGCTGCTGCATCTGGGACCCTAGATTTAAGCTTGAACCCTTGAGCTGCCTACAATCTACTTACACCATTTTCAGAAACCCCATATCTCTCTCTCTCTCTCTCTCTCTCTCTCTCTCTCTCTCTCTCTCTCTCTCTCTCTCTCTCTCTCTCTCTCTCTCTCTCTCTCTCTCTCTCTCTCTCTCTTCAAGAAAGCAGTAAAAGACAGTCTGGCACAGAACATAATAAACACTTTGAAACACATTGTAACCTTCTCGCTCAAACTGACCGGCACCCCGCTTGCGCACCCTTTCACGCTCACGTCCTAAACCACAGAAGCACACACGGCCTCTGCCTCCTGGACCATTGCGATTAAACACCTTTGCTGCTATAGCCTCCCTCTCTTCGCTTACTTTCAGTGCTCGGGAAAGATAGATCATAAATGCAGCAGTTCCGTTCGACAACACTCCCTGGGAGTCGATGTAGCGCTATCGCGTCGTACATCTTAAGACCCAAACTTAGATGTTACCTGCAACTTTTTTTTTAAAACTTAAGGCTCAAACTCGAACGGAGATAACAACCTACCAAGCTCCGGACAGGTCACGTTGAAACGTTCGCGCATGCAACGGTCATCAAGTAAGTTTTGCGGCCCCAGCGGCAAATGCGACGCTTTATTGTTTCCATGAGCGTGTCAACACAAACGTGCCTTTTTCCCGGCGTTCCCTGCGTGTAACATGGTTATCAAAGATTCCCGACGGCAAACATATATGCGCTAAAAAATTCACCATTCCTTCCCAAAGAAACTTGAAAGAAGCACGAAGGCTGAGAGTGCGTCCAATCGATCGTCAGATCTTCAAAGACGCAAATCGCAAACGAAGAAAGAAGCCATGCGACTATTCATCGTGCACTAAATGGACGCACCTATACGAACGATCTAAATGTATGCCGATACGTGGTTTACGAGATAAAGGTATACTATTGTACTTCAAGCCTTTTCATGATCGGTGCGTGTATTGTCTTATTTAGAAGCGCTCCTTTTTCCAGATTTTCAAGTAACAGGTTTGACCCAATGGAAGCCCGGCTTCACGCACGCGCCGTGTGTCCGTATCTGAGCTTTTCGGTCTACCAATCGGTATATGGGGAAATGGATTAGTTTTTTTTTCACAGGACGCCGTAGGTCCCACTAAGAAAGCTTCGGCTCTTAAAAAATGAGGCCAGAACAGTGTTGGCCAACGCAACGGAGTACAAAATGATTCCCGAAGAGAGTGATTCCAGAACGCACGTTCCGCAAAGGTCAACGCAGCGATGCTCCTGCACAAGGAAGCATGCTGAGCACACAACGGGTATTCCCGAAAATATCGAATAGATTTCGAATTAGTTTCGAAAGTTTCGAATACGTTTTGAATAATGACGACTGCTGTTGGTTGCCATGCTTGGATCACTCAACGCGTCACTTTTATTTTGGGCACCTTTTCTAGAAACCCGCTTCTCTTTAGCATTACACCCGCGAAAGCTGAAATCAGGGGCTAGTTCATATTTTTTAAGCGGGCTTTATTCACCAGATCGCCTAGGATCTGATATTGCACTTATGCTACGTGACGCGTGTCTTTACCAAAGGGGAAGGAATGCAGAGTTGACCACTTGTTCCTTTAAAGTTTACACACTGCGTCGGGGGCCATAGCAAACCACATAAATAGAGCGCTCATCAATGTGCTGCTCGTAAGAGAGAGCTCGTAAAGAATGTTTTGTCTTGTGCATCAGTGCATGCCCATATAACGCTCAAACCATCCAATTCTCTGGCTTCAATTTCGCATTGCTTTGTAAACGAACTGGTTTTTGCGATTCTTGCTTAGCCAGCAGGGGATGTCGACTCGTCCGTTCACCGTCAGTAACTGCGTGAAGACCAGTGGCCCAAACAGCACGCGCAGTATACGCACCGCGCAGCAGTAAAATGTACCCACAATGGCGCCTCCCAAAAGACCAATGCCCAAAGAAAGCTGTATGCACGCAGCCTTTCTTGCCATCTGAGCAAATAAAAAGGGATTTCTGCCTCGCCTCAACCATTTGCTGCGGAATTCACGCGCCCGTGCTCAAAACCACTCAGCATAGCGTTAGGTTTTAACGCCGCGTGCTTAGAGGTGGGCATTCTCGATACGAATATCTTCTCTCCCTTGCCGCACACAGTGGTGCTGTTTCTTCTTTCCCGACTCGCCTTTCTGTCTCCTGACACCTGGGAATGTAGGCGCACACATAGTGAAGAAGCACGGTAATGAACAGCGGCGCGCTCCTTTTTACGTGTGTGTATGACCCGTTCTGGTGATCCAGCACAGAGGCGCGTCCAAGGGTCCTCAACGGAACGCTGCCCCTACGCCTGCGTCGTGTGTGCGCAGCCGACGCAGGGCTGTTGGTGCCCCGCACGTGCGCCAAGCTCCGTCTTTCCTCTTCTGTTGTCCGACTGTCAATCACCGCACTAAGTGACGACGGCTCGCAGGGCAAACACCGCCGACCCGAGGGACGGGACCGCACACCTCCACGCATCTCGAGGAGCTCTCGTCCACTGAGGGCACAGCCGTCCCCTTAGCGCGACCGGTTTCCATAGTCTTCGCAGGTGACCCCTTCCAGGATGGCCCTCCTCAGTCGGTGGTCACTTGAAGAGCACGCCTCCCTTCTTCCGCGTACCAGGGAAAGATGCCACGGACAGATGCCACGTCTTGCGCTTTACACCTCTGCCCTGGAGTTCCCGATGGTGAGGCTCCTAAAGAGTGCTCTCAAAACCCCCCCACTTTGTTCTAGGAAGGCACGTCTCTTTACTCTGCCCTCGCGAGTGGCTGCCTTGTTCCCGGTTTCAGCGATGTGGGGGTCAACGGCATGGAACTCATTGTGTGAGGTAAAAATTCTCAGCGCCAGTCCTACAGGCTGTGTGGGCATAGAGTTCATGTCAGTCTGCAACAAAGCTAGGTGTCGGTGGTTTTGGTGCGAACGTGCAGAGAAGATTTGAGAGGAACGTTAGGGAATGAAGAAAGAAGTGAAAAAAAGGGATTTAACCGGGAGACTGTTCTCTCTTTATCTGAAACTGCGTCGGGTCCAAATCTCGAAATACCGCGTTGCCTGTTCTCGTAGGGTGGGGTAGAATGCGGGGTGCATGTGAAGACGTGGGAATAAGCGATCCCAAAGGAGATCCCCCGTAAGAGAGGTCTATTTGCTTCCTGGAGAGTCTACAACTTCGTATACATCTCGGCAAAGTCTTAGAAACAAAATTACGGTAAGTGGAATTCACCAAGAGGAGAACAACGAAAAAAGAATGTCAAAAACTTGCAACGTTTCATTTGAAAATAAAATCTCAGCTTCAAACAAAGCATAGATAATGTAATGTTGTTGTAAATCCTTTGTTTACGCAGATGTCAATGCAATTCTGCGGTCTTTTCCTCTCCGTAAAGGAGAACCAACAACTGAGGTGCATTGACGGCAAAACTTTAACAACTTGTTTTCCGCATGTGAGTATAATTGTAAAGCCACGATTTAGTGCTTCGCTGTGCATGCGTTCATGCCGATGGCTATGCAGAGCAACAGCCTTGAACGATCAACGCCGGAAAGGATTCCAAAACGAGCCGTAGCATCGCATCCCAAATGTGGAGCGTATACCCTCCTCCCGTTCTTCCTTGCTTGAATGAACACCACGCGTGGTCGGTGTGAGCGCCAAGCGTGTAAATAAGGCCCGGCCAGGTGGCGCCTACGCTGTCTGGCGCTGCAAGTACCGGAAGCCTTTTCAACGAGAGGAGCTCCCCGCTCCGGATGCCCAGCTCGAGTATTTTTCGTACGCGAACGTCCAGCTCAACCATCGCTTTCCGGCGCCACTTACAGGTGTATCCACACGCGAAGAGGGTCGCTGCTAGGTGCTGGAACGGTTATATCGCATTTTCCGTCGTGTACGCAGCGGGCGCATCTCGGGACCCTGTTTTCTCTACGGATGCGGCACAAGGAGGATTTGCTTTTGGGTGGTGCTGAGCACTATATGAACGCGATACCGAAATCTAGATTAATGAAGATAACGATTGAAAGATCCGCGCCCCCGTATTTGTGTAGCAATGCATCGAAATGTTGGGTACAAGTAACAAAACAAATAAATTAATTATGCAAAACTGAGCGTGTCATTTTTTTAAGAGCGCTTATTTTTCCACGGGGCATAGGTGAGGGGGTACGAGTTGATGATAACAAATGTTGATTATAGGAAAATGAAAATGTTCGCTTCGCGGATGAAGTCTAGGAGGGAACGGTGATTGGGCTCATGAATTCGCGTGGTGTATGCGGGTGCGTCATCTACGCGGAGGCTGGTTGCCTTTCCCACTGAACCTTTGATTACTTACATGCGCAAATCACAAGGCTGCCTTAAACAAAGAACATCTGGGTCTAATTTCTTTGTAATTTTTGAATTCCCGCCCTTGTAGATTGCGTGGTGGACCTAAAGTTCGGGGAAAGGGAGGGAGGGGGGACATTTATAGAAGACTAAGTAAGTACATGAAGAGTATGATGAAAACACTTTGTTCGAACCGAAAATTTGGGGCCAGTCCAAAGCTCAGAGTATGACGATAATGATGGCGGAACGACGGTAGCGGCGGCAACGGCGACGCAATTATGAGGCTGATAAAGGGAAAACATGGCGCTTTGTTCTGTAACCTTCTGAGCTTTCGTCGAATTGCGTTGTTTGTTTCATGATGTTTGCTAACCAGATCGTCCAAAAAATGTTTTACATGAGGTTTTTCTGCACCCGCAACGGTTATTCAGTTACGGAAGCTTTTATTTACTCAACACGTGTCATCAAGGGCTGAAATTTTCGACGTGGCGGACATTTATGTAAGGAAGGCTGAAAGAAAGAGCTCCTGTGTGTCAATATTTCTGAGCGTGCCAAAGATCCGTAGGCGGCTTAAAAAAAATTCAGGGAAGCTTATCAGGGACACATATTACGCGCCTAAGTAACAGCCTGTGAACAGGCCGTAAGTTTCTTTTTTTATAGTGTAGAATTGCCCTGAGTTATACCAGCCATTCATTCGCGCTACCTCCGGTTCAAATTTGGTCGCATAATGCTCCAGTGTTCTCCAGTCATCGTGCAAGTGATGGTCGAATCGTATGCTGGCCAGTACCTTGTGTTGTGGCCGGAATAACCCAGGTTTGAAACCTTGGTCACGTCACCATCTTTAGTAATCAGAGAGACCAGCGGACCGTTTCCGCTTACTATATATTTGATGATAGAACGGATAGCAAACATTTCGATGACGATAAAGCACGCTCCACGAGGCAGTGGCGTCTTCTTCCTGACGTCTATTTTCCCATGTAGTGGGAAATCCGGGAACAATAAGCTTCCAGGCAGCCTGTAGGATGCAATATACCCAACAGCTACGGTGCTACCCCACGTGTACCACGTTGCGAGACCAGCTTTTGCTGCCTTAGGACAAGAAGTTGCAACACCGGGGTATACTACTGTTGTACTGCTCATGCCTAGCATTCTGCAGCTAAAATAATAATGCACACCTCCGTCTTACGACGACGATGGTTGAATGCGAAGCGTTCTCGTTGCCTAATCCCACACTGCGAGTATGTTCTACTCTGGAGGGACGAACCCCCTTTCTGGAATTTTTTCAATTCCTGTAATGCCCTGGGGCAAAAAGGCGCAATAAAAAAAAAAAAAAACACTCTCGGGTGTGCACGCCGCAGGCGTAACGTTTGGGTTTGAGGTGCCCGGCGCGAATCGGTACCTGTTGCTTGGCTTCCGCTTCGACTGTGTAGAAATCGAGCAATCAAATAGACGCCGGCTTCATAATGCCGGGTACCCCTGCAGGTTTGATTCCGACGGCGGCAATCGTTTTTTCTCTCGCTTCACCAACGATCATTCATCATTATCGACAGAGAAAGTTGGCTTTCCAGAAGGGCGTTTTCACGCTACAGATGCGATCAGTAAGAACACTAAAGCTTTGCTTTAAAAGGAGCCACCGTCAAAGGATAAACAAACAGTACGCACGTGGACGATTCCCCGCTTGTCCCCGTATTGGTTGAAATAATTCCTCGCTTCGTTGTACACTAACGTAGGAAGGGCCCACGCATCACGCCTGTTATACGCTAGAATTGATGGCCGTCGTATTCATGGCAACCGCTTTCTCACGCCTAGGATTCGCCCGAGTGAACTCTTTTGTACGCGCTTTTTTCGCTCCTTTTGGACTTGATGACCGTCGCGAAGTCGAGAAAAAAAAAGGGGGAAGAGGGCTTGCTTATAAGGTGGTTCCCAGGAATATTACTACCGCCCGCATTCTGACTCTTCAATGAAAATAAAAAAAGGAGAAAAAGGAGCGAGAGAGAACGTCCAGGGCGCTCCAGCACAGTGTGAGGCTGAGTGGACGAGGCCCGCGAAAAAGGGTCTTGCAACAGCTGAAGAGTAAAAAAAAAGAAGAGGAAAGGTACGAGGCAAGGCCCTGTGGGCCGCCGCGACAGGAGTAGCGCTGCTGTTTGCCCTCACGTCAGCGAATCAATGGCCGGCCCCCGCGAAGGGGAACGAACCGATTCGAAGCGTTTACTCGTGCATGAAAGCAGGCGGCATTCAAATGAATGGCGCAGTGGGACTCGAAAACGAAGCGAAAAATACCACACGCAAGTACGAATCCAGCGCGACTGGAAAGAGTGGGGGAGGAGGGAGCCAAACTAGTAGAAAACGAACACCTGAGAAAGAAGATTCTGAGAGGGGGAGAGGGGAAATGCAGTTTTGAAGAGTATGAAGGCGCTCTCTTTGTTGGCGCGGCTGTACAGCCGCGTGAGGCCTTGACGGCCGGCTCGTATTTCGATTGAAGCTTCCAGGGGAGGACAAAATAATAAAAAAAGCGGCTAAGTAGAAGCCGGTGGGAGTAGTTTGATGTATTCAATAAAGTGCGGGACTTGCTCCCTACGTTCAATTTCATTTCCGCCCTTTATGCTGCGTTTCTTTCTCTCCATTTGTGCCCGGAAAGCTTTGCCAGGACGCCGTTTAGTCTCCTGTCTCTCGCGATATATATATATGTATGTGTGTGTGTGTGTGTGTGTGCGTGCGTGTGTGTGTGTGTGTGTGTGTGTGTGTGTGTGTGTGTGTGTGTGCGTGTGTGTGTGTGTGTGTGTGTGTGTGTGTGTGTGTGTGTGTGTGTGTTCATGTGAGGGTGCACGTACGTACACAAACATAGAAAGGAATGAAGGGAATACGCAATGTGTTAGTAGTGCGAATGTCGTTGGGGTCGGCAGGCCGTTTGAGCTCTGCATTACGCTCCGGGAGAGTGGGGCTTGGTGACGAGAACAATGGCGATTATGTAAATACGGGGGAAAACTAGCTGTGCGACTAAGGGACATGTGCGCACGCACTCAGATCACGCACTAAGTGCTGAGTCACGGATGATGGGGAAAAGGAACGGACGAAAGCGCGGGAGCCGACGGAGTTTGCGGAAAAGGGAGGGGGGGCCTCGGCTTTGATGTTTTCGGCGCCACCTTTGAATCCGGCCGGCTGCCTGGGTGTTATAGCACAAACCAGTTGACAACAATGGCCTCGCGGTCGTGTGCTCGTTTTGATAATCCGTCTGTAACCGCCGACTGCTTTATTCGCGCCGAAACGTTTGTACGCCAGTGCTGTACCCCCGGTCTCAGATGTGGTGCTTAGGGTTAACTTTTTTTTCTTAAATGTTTCTGCGTGAGCATTTGGACGAGTGCGTGGATTGTGACCAGGCTACCAAACATTCGGTTCGTGCTAGGCTTGTTCGTGCTTCACGTTTTGGAGGGAACAAGGACCGCAACAGAAAGGAAAGAAGATAGAGTTTGGGGTATTGGGGAAAGGGGGGGGGGGGGAGGTCAGTCAGTAAAAGTTAATGTTTTATTCATGGGCGTGTTTGTTCCGCTACACGTGTAATTCTTTCTTGACTATATTATGTCCGCTTGATGTCCCTAGTATATACACTGCTGCTCGCCGGCAAAGAAAGACCATTCGAGAACGATCAGTCAAGCATGGCCTAATCGATATAAAAGGCCAACAAACGAAGCTGGCAAATACAAGTTCTGCGAGTGCAAGGTCGCCCTGCTTTGGGTAGCATATTTCAGGTTTAATTGTGGCCGCCCTTTGAAAGCCAACTGATTTACAATTTGTTCATCCGCGCTGAGGATTTCAGGGCCAGTAAGGTATAGGTTTTCTGATTTCTTTGTTTTATTTTTCCTCTTTTATATTTGCATGGGGGCAGCCCTGAACGAACAAACTGAAAGAAAGGTAACCAATTCTGTTCACTTTCTCCGACTCATTAGAAGTGCACTGGTGAACGCGGCATTAAAATACCCGAGAGGGAAATCCTGCTGTAAGATTAAAAACTTGCGTTTTGCTACAGGTATTTTGTTAGAAGAATTAAGTTGAAGACATGAAGCAAAAGGAAGCTTGAAATTGCGTGGGAAAAGAAGTCAACGTTATGAATGCACGTATCCAATAATGTTTTTCATGTTGGCGCGCTATAACTTTTGGAGCAGGAGCCATGGTAAGATTAGCTTGCTGCTCGGGGGTAAATATAAAGTAAGGGTTGTTTTCGGGTTGCAGCGCCCGGAAGTTTGAGGAAATTCACAAAAGTTGGCGCAAAGTATGATATGTTTGATAGCGGGATAGCGAAGTTCATACTTCGAGTTAGATCATCATATATTTGGAGCTTGGAACGTATCTCTAATGTGGGTCCATAACAAGAAAAAAGGGAGGGGGGGGGGGGGGGGGGAAGAGGGGGACCCAATCTCACCGGCCTTTTCGCGCGAGTAAAAAAGGAAATCTTTACAATAAGCACGAAACAAAACCTTCTTGGTGCCTAAACAACTTGTTGACCCCTTAAGAACTTCTGGCAAGTGTTTGCAGAAAACCTGTTATCTGTTTTTCGGGTGCACTTCCCGAGCGCCGTTGGCTTCTTTCTCGCGCTGAACTGTTCAGACAAGCCAACCTTGGATAATGCTGCGAGATGTCATCTCGGCTGACACACCGAGCAGCGGCTTCCAGTGACACTCACTTGTCCTGGCAGCTGTTCTTCGAATAATTATCACTGCTTAAATTGCCCGAGTTAAAAGGAAGCTGTATAATGGGAGAAAAGTGGCCAGTCAGGGCCACAAGTGACTGTTCCAGAAGCAGCTGTTGGCCGTATCAGCTGTGGTCACAGGTGGCGGCAATATCCGAGGCTAGCATCTGAGAACACCGAAATAATTAAGCTAGCGGCGCTGTGTCAGACGCTTTAGGTACCGTATACTTTTGCGAATACTTTCAAGAAAAAAATGTTTTTTTTTTTGTCATCATTTCTTTTTTACCTTACAAGAATCCTGGAACGCCGCCGATAAACGCTTTCACTCTTTCTTTTGGCCCTAGAAGCATCGCGAAAGTTATAATTATCCCCAACACAGAGCAGCACTGCGGGGTTTGTTCGTCGCAGCGATATGTCTTCCAACTATACTGCTTTGCTTTTGTACAATTCTTTAAAAAGGGGCTATTGAATGCTTTGATTGCTCCAAACGACAGGAAGCTGACGTCAACCGAGCGCGCAAACAATTCCAAAAGCGGAAAAGAGCTCGAAATCTTTAAAGCCAGTTTCTAGATAAGCTGATGGCATAGAGCAGCACTTTTTTGTTCAGGTATCCATCATGAACCCCTGCTTTAGGTACTCGATGCGCTTACTAGGCACGTTCTGAAAGCAATTCAGATTTAGCGAAAAGTTGAAAAAGTGTTGCAGGGCCCTTCAGAGATCTGCTGCTCGGTGTTCGGTTTCTTGTATAGATGCAAAATTATTACAATTGTAACAAGCAGATTGAATTCATCTGTCATTTTTTTTAACAGTGAAGGTTTATTCTTTAGTAAGAAAGTACATAATTTTGCAACAGTAAGAATTGCGAGAGGAAGTTCATACTAAGACAAAATGAAACGTTAAGGAAGCGATTTTTTTAAAGCGCAGTGATGGTAGGAATAAGGGCGTAGCTTGCTTCCTTGAATACTACCGTCCTTGTTTCGTGCCTCTAGCAATCTGGCAGCATGCCATCGAGAGGCTTGCGTAGAGCACAATAAACTAGTCAGTTTCAAACCACGACAAGCGTAGGGATTGAACTAATGAACACTAAAGGTTGTTATAGGATATGAAAACAGCTACATTCATAACGATTCAAAATACCTCAAATTTTTCATCTTTGGGATAAACAGTTACAGGAATGAGTAGGTGCCAATTTCTCGCTATTAAAGATACAACGATATAATAAATTATTTTAGAAACAGTGCTAGAGAGAGAGCGAGAGAGAGAGCGAGAGCGAGAGCGAGAGCGAGAGAGAGAGAGAGAGAGAGAGAGAGACAGAGAGAGAGAGAGAGAGAGAGAGAGAGAGAGAGAGAGAGAGAGAGAGAGAGAGAGAGAGAGAGAGAGAGAGAGATTGGACTGATGTGCAAAAGAAAAATTGAAGCCGTTCCACTCAATGTGAAAGCTGTCGGAAGTGCAGAGCAGCGATTCGCCATAATGGGCCATGGCGCTGTTATTCGCCCACTCTTACCACCAATCACGCTCTTCTCTGCCATGTCTCATTCCTCTCTTGATGAATTCAACGGAGGTTTGTCCAACGCATTTCAAATTTCCCGCTTTCGCAGTGCTCGCGCGCTCCCTGCCTGAAGCAGGGCCAGCGGGAGTTCTATTCTTTTTGTGCTTGCTTTTCCTCCCGCAGGTGCCGGTGTCACACTGCCACTTTTTTCGCTTACTATCATAAAAAACCAACGGAACGAGCGTTCCTAACTAAATGGGCGCGGGCGCTGGCAGTTAATTACGTATATTTTGCCTGAAATGTACCTACAGTTTTCTTTGCGCTAAACAATGAGGAGATGTATGACAAGCACCAGTGGTTCACGAGTTTCTAACGCTTATGACTATAGAAACCACTTGGCTTTCGAAGCCTCTGGGTTAAGCCGCTACGACAGCCGCTACGACAAAACGCCGTGGGGCTTTCTTCGGTTCAGCGAGCAAGCTACGACGACAAGGCGAGCCCCTAAAGTGCTCTGCACTTTAAATAGTGCAGAGACAAGGACAAGGACCTTCTCTCCGGACAAGGACCTTCCGATGGCTGTACTCCGCAGTGGGGAAGGAAACGTAGAAAAAAAAAAGACAGAATAGAGAATGGAGTATAAAAAACGGTACAGAAATTGGGAGAGTTTTCTGATAACGTGCTCCAGCCGCCAGCACATTGACCCGCGAGCAAAGCTTCGGGCCGCACTCCAGCGTCTCGGGCTGCCCAGCCACACCCTGATGGACCTGCTTTTCCCGACGCACTCCAAGTCCATCCGACGGGAAGCATTCCGACTTCTCCTGGCCTTCTTTGAGGAGACGAACCTGATACAACGGCTGTAGGCCAATGCCTGCGGCCAGCCTTACGCACTCCTTATCTCTTTCTTTCTCTCTCTCTCCCTCTTTTTCTGTTCCCATTTGTTTTCACCTATCCCCTTTCATTCCCCTTCTCCCCTTCCCCCGGACTTGGTTGTATGATGGTGAACTACAAATGAGTTCAAAATACCCCCAGTCCACTTCTTTTCCACTTTCTGTATCAATAAAACACTCACTCACGAGTCTTCTTAAAGTCGGCTCCACCGGATACACAAGTGCACTGCTAGAAAGACGTACTATTGTGGGAATGTATCGAAGGATATATCGAAAGATGTATCGAAGGATGAGGGCCCCAAGCTTCTTTTCTGACATTCCCCCTCCCCTTACCCACACCAGCAGACTTTCCGGTGACCACACCTAGGTCACCGCCTGCTGGTGGACCTTCTTTTCTTTTTTTCTTGACTTCATTCTTGAATTCATTCATTCATTCATAAACGAAGTCTTCCTGAAGTAGACTTCACATTTATGCACAAATGCATTGCTCGCGCATCGGGTCACGGGCTTATTCTTTTTTTATTCTTCCTTATCAATTGTGAAGGTACCTATATAGATTTACACTACTGTGACGATTACGTGGGTGAAGTTGACCAATAATGTATTTATTTCGCTTGTAAAAGGCGCCACGCTGGTTCAGCACGCAGAGACATCGGTTCGCCAAAGTATGCTTACGCATTAATAAACTTCCAAGCATGCGCAGATGCTTCGCGTGTGCCGTTAGGGCTCCTGAAGCCTATCACATAGGCCACCATACTTTAAGAATTTAAGGAGGGCTGGGAGTGCCGTTTGGGATGACGACGGGTATGACCAGTGTCCCAAAATTTCCACATCGTTGTGAAGACGAATTTTCAGGCTGTCTATGACATTGGAAACATGCTGCCGTGTTTCAAGTATGTAAAGTTTTTCGAATTTAGGTGCTTGCCTGAAACAAAGTAAGGCCCGCCATCCCCCCCCCCCTCCCTCCTCCCCCCCCCCCCCAAACACAAAAGAGAATTAGCGTTTGTAAAACGTCTACTTCTCTTGTGTAGGCGCAAAAACGTCTGTTCATATGGAGGGAAATTTCGAGTACACCTAAGGGGGTACCTGTTGAGGAGCTGTTGTGCGACGCCATTTCGGACATTTGGCACGCTGTTCATAACCCACACAGAAATAAAGAAGTATGTTGAGTGCCCGAATGAGTTTCTTGCATATTGCGGCGTTTTGATAGCCTCCGTTGTGACACTATAACCAACGTCGTTGAGCAGAACCTTCCCAAAACATTTTGAATCTGAAATAAATAATTTCATGGGCTAATTTCTATGCAGTGTGCGTAGAGCACATCGCATTCTTATTGTTTCCTTTATCCTTCCATTACAATTCACCTGATATGTTCGCGGGCGTTGTAAGTAACAGAAAATGATCGGACAAGCAGCGGAATCGAGCGACAGCGCATTGGTACAGATGGCTTAGCTTATACGAGAGCTTGAAAGCAATAACTTGGGCTTTAGCTGGCGAGCGGTCATCACTGTGGCAGGTCGTCGTTGTCGTCGTCGTCGTCGTCACCACACCACCACCACCACACCAACCACTACCATCACCACCACCATCATCATCATCATCACCATCATCATAATCATAATCATCATCAACAACAACAACGAAACTGTGTAAAGTAACACCTCCTTATACCAGTGATCACATCCGAAGTGGAATCTTCTTCGGGGAACGACTTGAAACTTTGGTGCGTCCTTTTTGTATCTTCTGCAGCTCCAAATGACGTCAGTATGACGTCACTAAAACGCCCCTATGCTCCGCTCAAGACGCGGGGGAAATGGTACAGGCGGAATTACATTAGCCCAACCACCTGCAGGCGCAGAGTGAGCGCTTTTGCTGTGCGTTGCCAAAGCTGATTGAGTGCCGCCAATCGCGGTGAGGATTCGCGAGGCGGAATAGCCTTGAAAATTATACTTTTGCTATAGTAACGGGTCAGGTAGGATGTATCGATATTGCTTTATAAATACGTCCCCAAAACATTTGACAGTGAACAGAGGTGACCCCAAATAACCTTAATTTATTGTGCCCCTATCTTAATGAGGACATTAAGATAACACGAATGGTACGGCGGCGGGTACCACAGCGAGTATTCAATAACAGGAGAAGTAAAAAGAGATTAAGGAAGCTACTTTAGAGATAACACCACTTTAGCGACATACGCACTGAAAAAACTGGTTTTGACTGTCACAGGTAATACTAGGTTAAAACAACGAGAGTATAAACATTTGATAATAAGATGCGGGTGAATTCTCTCACACTTAAGACAGACTGAAAAATAGCCCCTGCTGAAAAAAAAAGGAAAAGTACAAACTAAAGAAAGCAGAATCTGAAGTATAAGGTGAAGGTGCAATAGTCTCTGCGGAAGATTCGAATCATGTGCCGAGATTCCACGCCTCACTTCTAATTGCCTTTCTTCACTTAGGATTACGGCCGAGTCCCATTGGGCGTTGAGTGGTGATAGAGAAAAGTTCACACGCTCGGGAACCGCGCGTAAAGTAACCGCGAAGTAGGAGAAGTCACCACCGATGGCGGACGCGTGCTCCTCGCTCGCGTCGTTCCGGGGGCCCTCGTCTTCGGCGGCCATCATTTCCCATTCAGCCAGCGTGCTCCCGACGTCGTAAACACTCAATTTACGAGGTTGGCCCTAAGAGGGCGCCATAAAGCGAGGGCTCTCGATTGCCGCCACTCTCGGGGCTATTCCGGTGAGTCCGCGAGGCCCTGCGTGGATGCATGGATGCATGCGCGGCTTCCTCGGCCCGCAGCAGCGGTCGCTATCTCAACGCCACGCCCGGAGCGGACGTCGCCGGCTGACCGGTGCACTGCGCTGACCGACTGAGACCGCGACTGGAGCCGAGAAATCGGGAGCTAGCTTAACGACCACCTTTCGCTGCTATAGAACACCTCGCGCGATGGAACGCTTCGAAGACACGTAGTCGAGAAACAGTTTAAAAGCGGAGCTTTCCATGCCTTATTGATGGCGTCATTGTTCCGGATTAATCGCACCGCAGGAAAGCCAGCTTTACAGAATGGGTTCCAAAAATCAATGATGATGATGATGAGCGAAGACATATGAAGCGCCCAGAAGAAAATAAAATGCTCCCCGAGGTCGGAATCTAGCCTGAGTCCCTCGCGTTATGAAGCCGAAGTATATCCGATGACGCCATTCTGTCACGGTAGATGCAGCTTCGCGTTTTAACCACATTTCTGTTAATAAGATATGAGCTTCAAATTTTTGTGTACTGGCCGCCGCATGCCGGCTTTGTCCTCAACAAGAGTTCGGACTAGAGACAACACGGGACAAATTATACGGAGAACGGGATGGAGATCGGGACGCTGCTCTAAGGAAAACACGGAGGATGAGAGTATGGGGGAGGTCGGATTAAGTAAGACGAAAAGCTGCCGATAGCGAAGTTACAATTTAAGCAACGTTCGTAACTGATCCCTGAAACTTCTTTCCTCTTTTTTTTTTCCAGTCGAGAAACACAGAGCGATACTCTTCTTCTTATTTTCTGGCTTTTGCTTCGAAAACCATTCGAGCCGTGCTGTTATCCTTGCTGCTCATAGTCGAAAGTCGGTAATTTCTTTTTTTCAAACTCGTTTTAAACCAGCGGCGAAGTGTGTATGCACGACGAACGCGCATGACATTGTCATGTTTTTTCCCTCAATGATGGATGCCCTTAGTTTGTAAAAAAAATTCTGCCACAGTCGTAACTAGCGGGCTTCGTAAGCGCCGGGACGGACTATTTCTGCAAACACCATACGTGTCCACGGTGCCGTCATGTTACGAGCTTTCAAAAGTCGTGACATTTAGTTCATCCCCCTGCTCCCGCTCCCTTCAATAACTTGCCCTTAATTATTCGCGACTGGGCTGCAACGGCTACGGGGGAACTATATCCATCTTGACACACCGTTGGGCACAAGTGTTGCCCTGTATTCTAGATAACACGCGTGGGACCACTCAGATATTACTGACCCGTTTTAGGTGTAGCCAGTTGTCGTCATCGTCATCGTCGTCGTCGTCGTATGGCTGTTTGTGCTCGCTGCAATACGAAGGCTTCTCCCATGTTTCTCCAACCGTTCCGCTCTTGCGGTCCCCTAGCCCAGTGCTGCCCACAAAAAAAAAAAAAAAAGAAAGCGCATTGGGGACGGAGGCATGTCTCGCGATGAGTTTCCTGTTTCATAAATATTGCGCCCCTTCCTCGCTCGATACGGGCACACTTCGGCGTGCAGTATTCTAAACGTACGAGCGAGCTAATATCCGCGCCACCACCGTTCTTCCTTCTTTTAGAGGGCGTGAGCCGAATACCATTTGGGTTAACCCAGTTTCGTTTGTCACCCCAATTATTGAGAGAAATTACCGAATAGGGATGTGGAAACATTGTTGCACCAGCTCGTACACCTCACGCAGAGGTTCCAGCTGCAGCGAATGTATTGCACGTCGCATCGTAACTGCGTTTTGAACGGGCTAATTTATCTCAAACGTTATTTACCTTTACCTGTCAGGCATTGCCAATTATTGTAGCGTGGAACAGCCCGTGTTTCGGGCAATGCTACGCAGCTTGCCTTCAAGAGTTCAACCGAAAGTCATGCCGCGTCGTCGCGAAAATATGAGAGTGGGAGGCGGAAAAGAAGTCGATTTGCCTCACTGCATGCACTCATTACGATGAAGCTCCACACTTTTACGACGACCGGCAACGTAGACGAAATTAACGACGCAACAACACAACGTGCGTGTTCCCTCGACAACTGTGAATGTGCGGGCTTACTCACTCCTTCTAATGTATTTTTTTTTTAATTTTACAATATAATTTTATTTTTGTCAGATCTGGAAGCATCAGAAGCGTTTTTAATTGAACGCTTCCCACATCAAGGGGATCGACTGGTCCATATGTGGTCTATAAAACCTCCCAAAAACCAATAAAGGCAGATTTGGGCTCGCAGGGTTAGAGACAGGCAAGTCTTCATTCAAAGTTCCTGGAACAAAAAAACGCTATTAAGGAAATAGGGTGGGTGGGAATGGCATCGTTACTATCGTCTTCGGATACATTTATTTTGCGTGACCGAAGAAATATCTCATCCCCAGGGCATGGTTTCAGGGGGGCCCGACCAGGGGCGGATACAAAAAACAAGTTCTACAGATTTGTTCCTGACCATTGTGAAAGCAATGCCATCGGTGGCTCAAACCGACACTGCTATTGTCGTCAGGCAGGATATGCATTCATCACCTATACATACTCTGCATTGCTTTCATCTCGTTTTTCTCTACTCCGATTATAAAGCACCTTTACTGCTAATACTGAAACGAAACCAGATGTGACGCCGGTGAACGCGTAGTGACGCAGTTAGGTCCGTGAAATATTGTAGGGATTTTACGCGAGAAACGCCCTAACAACCGTCACGTGAATACGCCGTTTCAGAGTTTGTTTCAGTTAAGCGCGTCGAAAAAGACAAAACCTTGAGCTTACTCACATGTGCAAAATCCGCTACGTCCGCTCCACTAGCGCCTCAAACGTTCTCCGCGCATGGCTCTCTGTTTTGGCGCTTCATACCCGAAAGAAAAGGCGTGCTTTTTGCGCGAAGCAAGAAAAATATCACCGCTTGTGGGAAGAGCGAGAGAGGACCCTGCCGCTCTATTTCACTTCACTGCGGAGGCTTTCTTCGAGGTCCGTTGTCGATCTTCCCGATCGCTAAGGAGAAGAAGAGTCACACGCGCATCGCGGCGTCACCAGTTGCGGTGCCCATTCTCTGTTCTGCAGATACTTGCTTGGACTTCCCGAGGAGGCTCCTCAGCTGCGGTCGTTGGAGAGCGGCAGTTTTAAGTTCACCTGCTCGGCGAGTCCGGCGTGGCACCTTTATGGCAAAGCGGTTTTACGGTCGCCGCCTTAAAGTTGTGATTTGCGAGGCGGGACGTGTATACGTACGAGGCCGCGAACGAAACTGCTCCAGCGAGCACCCTTCAGTGAGAGCGCGCCGCGCTGACTGCCCGCTGGGAACGCTGTTTACTTTGTGCGACTGTGCTTCGCATCGATATTCCTTGATCGATATCGCGAACGCACCGAGACGACGGTATTTGCTCGGTCTCTGCTCGAGAATGCTCCAGTTCCATCTCTGAAGCGGCGTGCGTCCTCACCAAGGTTTTGAAGGCACGGCGGTGAGTGAGACGTGACAAAAAACGCGCACGGGCACGAATCCGTAAAGGTGGAAATAGTATGAAATCCGCCTGGGGGATACTCCCGGCTTCAAAGGCATACACCAGCGAATTCTATCCACATTTTACACCTGCAGGAAGCTGCATACGGTCACGGTGTCATCTGAAGCAGGACCGCTGGAGCAGCAAAGGCTCTCCAATTACAGTGGTGATGCGGTCGGATTGACCATATCGCCACTGTAATTAGAGATCCTGTGCAGTTCCAATGGTCCTGTTTTAGATACAATATGAGCGCTGACCCACGCCATAGTGGAACTTGATACGGATTAGCTTAGAACATGTGATTAGTTAAAGTTCTCCGAAATCTTATTTGCCCGAGGTCTTTCTTTATCTTTCTTTGTCCCCTTCTATCCGAAAAAAAAAAAAGACAAACTTGAAACTTCCCGGAAACAAACTCAGCAGCGGAATGCTTTGTCGATAGTCTCCACCGAGCACTCACACAGCGGGAAAAATACGTGTGCTTTTAGCCGAAGTGCGGCCGGCATCGAGAATATATAGATACAGAAAGAACGCTTGAGGGCTAATGGATCCGTAGTGCTGCTACGTGCGGGGTACTCACACAGACCGGCCTGTTCCATTTCCGGAGCTGTCAACCCGAGGACGGCACTGTCTAGCCACGCAATGCAGAGCTGGTGCTATCGTTTACGCAAATGTCTACTGATGAGCTGCCTTTCGTAACTGCTTAGCTCCATCCAACGTATACCATGTGAACAAGCCACTGACAATGTATCTGCGTGCTTGTCGTGTTTCTTATGCTGCTACGCGAGACCGACGGCAATGAACCTCATCCACTGCTGAGACTCGCACTAAGCACATCGCATGTTTATTATCGAGCCTTCCGCTGGACCTTTAATGAACGAAGAACAGGTATGGGGATACATCGGTTGAAAGAAATATGTGTCCCTTGCAAACCCAGAACTATACACAGCACTGTACGGTCGGCAATAAGATTTGGGTGGCCTGGAAGGAGAGGCGAGCCAGTGACTCGCGGGGAGCTTGAACGAGGGGTGCCGGAAAGCTTTCGTCGGGGTTGGTTTCTAACGCGGTCTCCGTGATTGGCTCCGCGCGCCGTTCTCCGTGACGCTTTCGCGGGCGCAGCCAATCACGTGATGTCACGCCCGAAACAAATCCCGCAGGAAGCTTTCCGGCGCCCTGAGGAGCTGGCCACAGGGTTCGGGTCTTCTTCTCTCTCTGGGCTACTTCTGCGTCTTCTTTCCAGTGACGAAGCGCATACGTACATAATCCGTGAGCATACAAACGCTCGAGCATCCTGACGCACTTTAGGCACGAACGCAAACGGTTTGGCGCCGGAGAGGGACGATCAGAGGCGCCGCCTGGCGATCGCCGATGCGTGTGGTGTGTATGTATACAGTGCAGCGGTCTGCTCAGTCTTTCCTGCCGGTCGCTGGCGCGAGCTTGGTGCGCTATTCGCGTCCATG
The DNA here is from genome assembly GCF_048455015.1 of Haemaphysalis longicornis. NCBI lineage: Eukaryota > Metazoa > Arthropoda > Arachnida > Ixodida > Ixodidae > Haemaphysalis > Haemaphysalis longicornis. Next base: position 54,111,305 of record NW_027526460.1, read on the forward strand.
AGACGCGGCCACCAACGAGGGTGCGCGTGAGCGCGCGAAACCGCAAACAGTTTGGAATTTATGGAACCTCACGCATAAATGTTTGCGACCCGGGCCCTTGCACTTTTACGATGCGGCCTCTGTCGATGAAAGCCGGAAGGCATATCCCGGCTCTTGTTCGCGGGAGTTCCTTCCGCGCGTTTCTGTTTTCAGCGGGACAGAGGACGAACGGGTAGGAAAAGCGACCGAACGGAAAATAAGGACACAATGAGTATGATGATGATGATGATGATGATGGTGACGACGACGATTAATCAATTTTATTGGTCGGAGTCGAGGACAAAATAATAAAAAAACTTGCCCATTTTGATAGGTCAGCTAATGTCGGATTAATATTTCAAATTACAAAAAAAAAAAAAAAAAAGAAAAGAACGCTTACCTCTTACAGGTCATGTGGAGCAAGTTGGTTGCCCGGATGCTGGAACCTTTGCTTGGTATAATGCTCAGCAAAAACGCAGAATCAGAATCAGAATCAGAAAAGGATTTTATTAGGCAATCGACAGATTACAAAATTTTTGTATGCAGAAGGAGGTCCCATAGTCAGGGACTGAAACGGGACAAGTTCGCCTACCGGTGTAGCAAACTGGCTGCAGCCCGCAGGAACCTTTTTGCACGCTTTAGTTCAACTTTTGGGAAAATACATATCCAGAACATTGGGGAAAACAAATTGAACATCATCATCACCCCCTAAGTCATCATCATAATCGTCACCATCATGATGGTTACACCAACTGCAGGACAAAGGCCTCTCTCATGTTTTTTGCAGCCGCTCCTGTCCTGCGCTTCCCGAGCCCTTTTCCCTCGAATTTTCCGATTTCATCCCACAATCTATATATTGAACTCCCTCTAGTTACAGTCCTGCCTCTCCAGCCGCTATGTCACCCTCGTCGTCCACAGGTTGTCAGTTCTTCGCATAACATGCCCAGCCCAAAGCTATCGCGTTCTCTGCGTTTGCTCGCATATCTTAGGCCGAACAAATGCCTAAGGGTTAACGTACTCGTACAGATAACGTCTATTGCGAGGAATATGATGGACGGGTTCGTGACAGAGTCAGGGATGTAGACGCCATAATGATATTGGCGAGTACCCAGCGAGCGACGTTTAACCAAAGTTGCTCGGGTAAACGGCATTGGGTAAACAATTTTACGGCTGAACCAAGAAGAATGCCTTTTTATGGGTCTACAACGAGCGCACCTCTGCTACCCTAAAGGTCGGGTAACGTTATGTACACCGCAGCGCGGTTCCAGGCGCCTTTCCGAGTCGTTTCCTTCCCTCGTTCCATTTTATTTTTTTTTATTTTTTGTGGAGGGGTGGAGGAGGGGCTTTAGAAACGGAACGGGGATGTTCGAAGTATGTGTTAAGGAGCGCATGTGTCAGCATGTGTCAAGTTAACGGCAAAGAAGGGAGGGAGGAGGGGTGGCGACATAAAACTTTATGATGTGCTCACAAATAACACTTACATGTGTTAGTCTTGAAAGTGAGAATTTGGACATTCCACCTCGACCCCCCCCCCCCGGCACTCGTTTTGGCATCTGAGTGAAAGACACGCATATATTCTTATATTTATTAAATTCTTGCATTACCATTATGTCAGTAAGGTGCCTTATGTCGGGTACAATAGCCTGCGGAGACAAAGATACACACACAGGCTGCTGTCGCCAGACTACTGTAGGCTAATACACTCTATCTATAGTCTTTACCTGCATGGAGCTCAACAGAAGCTTCTCTTTTCTTGCATTACGTTCACACAATCCCATAGCAAAAGAAGAAACATCGCGTACACAATATTCGCAGTGCATAATGAGTAACATGCCTTTGGAACACACTGATTGGTTTCCAACAAGCTTATAAATAACATTTTTTTTCAGCGAAATGCGGTTGTCGCGTGCAAGCAAAATATTGGAAACTGCAGCAAAACAGTACAAAATACAGCAATGTTTTCTGACATGTAACAATAAAAGAGAGAAACAAATATACACGTTCATACATACGCACGCAAGTCAATAAGACAATAGATTTATAAGGACACCGTTTTACAACACACGCTGCGCTATGCGTATGTACATGCTTATTACGGTTGCGCCTCAGCGTCTACGCACGGATTCGTAAACGCCAAATCCCAAAGTCTTAGGGCCGCACGACAGAATGGTGCGCAACGTTTCTTTACACGTCATTTTTTCGTCACTATTTCGGATTACGTTTATTGAAACAACCAGGTGTCCAGTTAACACACCCTTTCGTTTCGGCTTTATCTCACTGTCCTTAATTCAGGCCTTTAAAACTCTTACAGGTGGCTACTTGAATGCATATATTCAGTAGTATGGTGAAAAAAATGTATCGTCCTAATTTCTCGAATTCACAAAATGCAGAACCGATATATTTTCTACGTCCTTTGGTATGGCGGGAGCTGCCGAAAAAGCTAAACTGGCTACAGCGTGGTAGGAAGAAAGAAAGAAAGAAAGAAAGAAAGAAAGAAAGAAAGAAAGAAAGAAAGAAAGAAAGAAAGAAAGCGGACCACCAACGAGGATGGTTCTGATACCCCTCTCTGGCGTTCGTGTCAAAACGCCTTTGATAAATGAGGTGCTATACGACATGAGGCGTTGATCCCGTTCGCATGGTATATTTTCCCGCGCTGGGTCTATATGTGGACATTCGCCCGATTCCACGAAGTCTCAAGTTTACATGCGACTGGATGAAGCTCGAGGCGTAAGGCAGTTCGAACGCAGTTTGAACGTGTTGCTTAAAAAGCCTCGCCTACATAACAAGAAGACATGCCGGATTATGTAAATAACCTTTTTATAGGCATTTAGTTGTATATAAAAAGATGAGTGTAATAAGAATTTCGCTCCTGCCGGTGGTGTGTACGACAAGACGGACATTATATGCACGAAAGTATCCATCTAACGCGTGAGCGATCCACAATATATCAATATCAATATACTTTAGAGCAGGGGTCGGTAACCCTTGGAGGCGGAAAGCCGAGTTGCATGAAGTTAACGCGGCGGAGCCCCGGACGGCAAGTGGGGGGTGGGTGGTGGCTTTGCAGGCAAAGATAAACAAATAATCCAATTGACAATAGTATTTGGCAATAATTGACAATCACCTGGATAAAAGTGAAGATGGTGGACAATGCCAATTGGAAGCGATCAATTTTCTGTTCTTGTCTCCTGCCTGACACCATTTGAAGTCAAAACTGGGGTGTCGACCTACAGATAGAAATTGACCGGGTGAGGGGGCTTTGACGACATGCTGGGAGCCGCATAATACTGCCGAGCGGGCCCCATGCGGCCCCTGAGCCACAGGTTGCCGGAGTATTAAAAGAATGGATTCGGGTAACGCAAGACAGACAGGAGTGGTTGGAGGCCAACTGCAGGCCTTCGTCCTGCATCGGACTGAAATAGGCTGCTTCTGCAGTTGCTAGAGACGACGACGACGACGACGATTATGATGATGATGATGATGATGATGATGGTGGTGGTGGTGGTGGTGGTGGTGGGGGTGGTGGTGGTGGTGGTGGTGGTGGTGGTGGTGGAGGTGGTGGTGATTTGTACATTGTCTTAAGTTACCGATTTCTAGACCCACGCTTACAAGAACGCTAATTTATTTGAGGACGAACTTTTCGAATCCACCCTTTGGCCACAAGGAAGACTCAAGGATTTTTTAAAAAGAACCTTCATTTATACTTCACACAGCTATTAGCGCAGCCAATCTTTTTGAAGAGAAGAACGTGGGATGTTTTGATGGTATAAATATGGCGAATTATGCCAACAATACAAAAAGAATTGCCTTCCAGGTTTCGAGAAAGCGGCCCAGCAGCGTTGTCACAGTCGCAGGGGCGACAAGGACTTCGCTACTGTTAGTAAGAGAGGGTTTGTCAAAAAAGCAAAAAGAAAAAAAACGCCATTGAAGTAAAATTAAAGATTTCCTGTAACTTCACATAAAACGCTGGAGTAATGAGGCAACGTGGTGGATTATCTTTTATCAAGCTGGCGTTGAACCAACTCGTCCAGGTCAAGACGAGCTAAAGAAGGACTTCACTGCCGACCGAGCGAATTCACCCAGCCAACCATCACCAGCCCCGTAAACATTTGTCTAGAATGCCATGCCGTGGTCCGTGTAGTGCACAATGAGGAGATATCTTGTTAAGGTAATTCGGAAGCATTTTAAATATTACAATTGAGATAGAGCGAAGAGTCTGTAAGATATTTTAATGGATGACCCGCAGTGAGTATTAAACGCCCGCCAATATATCAAATCCTTGACCTAAAAACTTCACCCTTCCAAAACATTTTTTTGCATGGTTGAATGTATTCTGTGTCATGGGGCGGGTCGGGTCTACAGTAGGCAAAGCAGGGTCGCGTAGATCGCATTCTTGATAACAACGTGTAACTCGATCAAGATCGCCTATACATATCTTGCTTTTGATCTATCCACGCACGACAGTGACGAATGGTTCCACTATTCAACTCGCAGCTAAATTATTCGCATTACAACCGCTCCGAGTGCAGTTGCTTTGTTTTTGAAATTTTTTTGTTTTGTTTCTTATAATCAAAGTGCTTCCTTCACACGGTTGAGAAATTGACTGAAGTATTGGTTCATTCGAACTGATTTATAGTTCATTGGTCGGTCGGTTGGTCGGTCGGTTGGTTGGTTGGCTGTTTGATTGCTTGATTGGTTGATTGATGGTTTGATTGATTTATTGACTGTTTCCTCGATTGAAATATTGTTTTATTAACCGCTTGTTTGGTTGACTGAGTGATTGTTTGTTTGTTTGATCGATCGATCGATCGATCGATCGATTGATTGATTGATTGATTGATTGATTGATTGATTGATTGATTGATTGATTGATTGATTGATTGATTGATTGATTGATTGATTGAGTGCAGTCAAATGAAAAGGATAGACTGTGGCCCCTCAAGACAGAACATAAAAAATACCTTCCTCCTGCAGCCGACACAAGCGAACTGACGATGATGGTGACGATGATGATGAGTGAAATGACCACAATTTTGTATTTGATTCCCATTCAAGACGTGTCCAGGCCTAGCTGTCGGTATGTGCGACGCCATGTATGCGCGTATGCACACGGGTATATATATAAGCATCAGGACCACCCATGAACTTTCCACGAACATCGACTACGTCATACACCACAAACGCCATAACCATGTGGCGCTGCGAAGAAAAGAAAGAATATTCCACGCCTGCATGGATGAAAGTATGCTTTATTGACCAAAAGTGCGCGCTCTACCTGGAAATACACGGCGCAGGCCTTCATTCAGCGCGGCTCCACGCCTGCGTGTGCTGCCTTGCACGCGGTGGGGCACGTTCGGAACTTCCCTTCTGTGCTGCGTGTTTCTTAGCACTTCGAGCATCTTGCCTGGTGTGGTGGCCCGTGGGTCTGTGTTTACGCGACTCATCACGTTCGGCCACTCTGGTCGTACTCAGGGCGCTCCTTATGTCGGCACGCAGCAATGCTAACAATGCCAGCTGTGGATCTCAAGAACGGGGAGGTGGAAGGGAGTGGGGTTGGGGAGAGCGTCTCGACGATCCTAAGTGTTTCCCTACGCCCAGCAAGCCAGATTTTTTTCTTCCAGGAACCTTTACACAGAAAAGAGAGGGGGGAGCCGCCGGATTGTGTTTCTAACTGGTGGATAGTTGCGTCTGGTTTATTGCGTGCGTTATCTCCCACTTGCCTCACAGATTGCGCAGTTTCGGAGTTTATACGTGTCTTCAATATATAGTACGCACGAACTACGCATGAGAGAGCAAGAGAAATTTATTCATATATATTTTTTTATTAATTTACCCTCAGGACTGGACGGCATCGCAGAGGGGAGTGGTTACAATTTTATTACACAAATCCGATAAAAAAGCAGTCAGCTTCAATACAAACGCAAATAAAGCAATCAGTTTGTTATACAAAGATAACATCATTTTATTATACAATGCTAGGAAGGACATCGTGAAAAAAATGGTTATCAGTAATGATACAACTTCTGCAGGAAGGTGGTTCTAGTGTCGTGATGTACGGGGTATAAATGATTGCGCGAACGTTCTGGTAAGACATGAATTGAGACCTACTTTGTGAGCGTAATCAATGCGATGGGAAAGGTATGACGGAGAGGGAATTAATTTATCGCGTAGCTTATTATGATGGTACAGTTCGTGGAATAAGTTGAGGAGAGAAATTTTACGACGAGTTTGTAATAACGGCTGGTCAAGACTCGACTTCATTGTAGTTATGCACGCTGTTCGGTTGTAATTGGAAAGAATGACGCATGCAGAGTTATTCTGAATCATTTAAAGACGGTGGATTAGTTTATCATGACTCGGGTCCCATATTGATGAGGCATGTTCTAATTTGGAGCGCACTAATGTTTTATACAGTAGTAGTTTTAATGAAGATGGTGCGTTATGAAAGTTCCGACGACAGTACTCCAGCATTCTGTTAGTGTTATTAGCAACGTATTTATTGGAGAGAATGATTTATTGGAAAGTTTAGCTCCCACCTCAAAAGGAGCTGGCTACTGCAAGCTTTGGAGCTATTAAAAGTTACAATTGTTATCTTAATGACCCACGAGGTTATAAGAAGTACAATGGAGGGGCAACGGCTGAAGAAGCACATGATTTGCCGTAAAGTTGATTTGCATCTTTCTTTGCCAAAGTGGAATCCCTGTTTAAGTTCAAGTTTCACTTCAAGTTTAGGTTCGAATGGGACTCAGTTGGTTCTTTTTATGTGGGCTGGTACGCAGTAAGAACAACTTAGCTCAGAGAGAGAGAGAGAGAGAGAGAGAGAGAGAGAGAGAGAGAGAGAGAGAGAGAGAGAGAGAGAGAGAGAGAGATAACATAACTTTCTCAAAATGTGCGCGGAGTTGAGCTCCGGGTCTTGTTTGTGCGTTCTGTCAACGTTGCTCGAAATTTAGCGGGTCGAGTTTCAGTGTTGATTTGGTGGTTGAAAGCAATCGATAAGTTGGACATCTATGCTATCAGTGTTAGAGTTACTTGATATAGGGGTTGCGAAACTCCCCATAGACCCTACGCATCAAAAAGCGGCCCTACGATTGGTCCAAAATGTCCAGTCTGTTAGTGACAAAATAAAGTATGCGACGTAATTCGCCGCTTGACGAACTGGGAGGGAAATGGTATTTGGTTGTTTACGTAAAATTTTTGTGCCGAAGGAGCCCAAAGTGTTCAACCACGCAAATGTTTTATATGCATTTGAAGCAGGAATATTAAAAAAATGTGACTGTGGGGACAGCGAGATGCTTGGGCACTTGCGCTTTTGTCGTCTGCTGAGCGCCATACGCGGTTTTCCGATGGCAAAAAAAAAAAAAGTCGCTTCAACGGTTTTACGCAAGCTTGAAAGGAATATTTAGAGCCACTTGATCAGCAACTGGATTAATTTTGGCATACAGTGTGCTGTAGGCCGAGAGACAACTTCAAGTTCACTACATCATGTCGGATGATGTTGTACTCGAGTGGCCGCACAAGTGCCAACTGGTCGAGGCAGTTGCGCAGACGTAGAAACGATCACAACATCAAAAAGGTGTTGAGGACGCAATGAATACCTTACGAAATTACAAAAATAAAGAATTATGCACATTTAAAATAAAGTTTAACGTTAAACTGTCAGGTTGAACAATTATTGTTTTTTTTTAGATAGTGCGTGTGGTTGCCGCGGTGGCGCCACTGTATCCAAAGACTGGGGGGGGGGGGGGGGGGTTCAGGGGCGGGCCATTTGTTGAGGCGGAGTGTCGCAACTGCCCACGTCGAAGAGCTCTGATCAATATAGGAACACGTGCAGAGTAGGTACCCATGCGTCCGTCGAGTAAGGCTACAGGAATAAGCCCAGTGATGGGAACCATCCGTAGATCCCTTCTATGGTGTCTCTTTATTCCGCAACAGATATAGGGTCTCTATTCGCGTCCAATGTGCCAGGAAGAAAGGGAGGCACGTACATCATGGTACATGGGCAATAAAACGCGTTTGAATTTCGCGGCAAATCACTTCCGTGTGACGTTGGTATAAGGCTATCGCATTTAAACTGAGAAGGTGTTCGCCCGTGGTAGAGCTAACTGTAGGAGTTCGGATAATGGTACGTGTACCGACCGCAGTTGAGGCGCGTATTTGATACTTGGATACTTAAATGACAAAGTGCGCTTTCAGAACGCTGGAGAGACTTTTATGGAATATGGCTGGTTTTATTTTACGGTTCCATCCTCGTTATGTGAACGAGTGCAGGGATTGCGGAACTGGACGGCGGTGCTTGTAGCATTACGCCCGTTCTAGATTAGCAGCAGATGAATGTCGATTGATTGATTGTAGGGTTTAACGCGCCGACGCAACGCAGGCGATGAGGCGCGCCGTAGTGGAGGGCTCCGGATTAATTTTGACCACCTGGGGATCTTTAACGTGCGCCGAAATCTCGTACACACGGGAGTTTTTGCTTTTCGCCTCCATCAGAAAAGCGGCCGCCGCGGCCTGGAATCGAACCCGCGACCGCGTGCTTAGCAGCGCAACGCCTTAGCCACTGAGCCACTGCGGCGGGTATCAAATGAATGTCACTTCGTTCGGACGCTTTATCTCTCGCAGAGGTGCTTCTTTTATCTTTAATGCTGGAAGCATCTCTGCACGGTTATTGTCACAGATTTCTGTGCGTGAGAAACTAACAGGAGTCCTTTCGTTCTTCATAGTAGTGTGGGGCAGGAGTTTATCCAGAATTTCAATTTTGGGGGTTGTCGAAGCCCTCTTAGGGAGGTGTGTATAAATTCCTAGACAGGGTTCTCGCGGTTGTAAAATCTTTTTTTTTTTCGGGGAGGGGGGTGTCGAAATCCTACTGGCGGTGTCAGGGAGGGGGTGTATGAATTCTTGGTGTGGGGCGAGATGATCAGGAGAAGGACCAAGCGTTTCATGAGCCTCCTCACGTCCGTAAAAAAAAAAGAAAGAGGGGGGGAGTAATTAAAGGGACGCTGCAACACTTTTTTGATATTTTAAATGCTTTCAGAACGTAATCAACAGATCCACTCAGTACTTAACATAAGGGGTCACGAAGTACCCCAGCCAAAAATTACTGCTCTATTCTCAGAATATTCTCATACTTGCTCAAAAAATTTCCCCTCTTTTCTGGTCTTGGCGTTCTTCGAGTGTTCGAATCACGTCATTAAAGCGGTATAGCGGCAATCGTCCGGCTTTTTTTCAGTTGAAGCAATAAACGCCTTTGATAGCCACATTAAAAAAATGCCACAAAAGCAAAGCAGAAACGGAAGCCGCATCAGCTGCGACTAGCAAATCACGCAGTGCTGCTGAGTACTGGCGACAACTGTATACCTTTCGCAGGGCTTCCAGACGCGAAGGAAAGAGTGAAGGAGTTTGTCGACAGCGTTGCAGTGTCCCTTTAAATGTTACTTATCCCACACCGAAGGTTTTGTCAAGTACTGATGGGCTGGGTATTGCTTTGGCATTCCACGTTGCCGTATTCTTCACGCCAGAAATGTCAAACAGCTCAGAATTAAGAATTTGATCGGGCGTTAAGCACCTCCTTTCTGCGTGTGTACCCATGCGCGCGCACGTTTTGTACCCGATCGAAAAGAAATGGCCCAGGATATAGCCAGACCTAGTGTCACTAGATAAGGTTACAGAGTAACGGCACTCTTTTCTGCTATTGTTCTGTGCCGCCGCCATGATCATCGGTCAGTTCGCATCACGTTACATTTGTTTACACGGTGACGGTTCATGAGCGCCGCCATATTGTTGTTTGTGCATTTTCTCTCGGTCAACTGTGTTAGTCTCAGCTTGTCCTCCCTGCTCTGCGGATGCGCGCGACTGGCGTCGTTGGAACGCGAATCAAAGATAACGCGCTCCGCAGAATTTCAGCGGCAGAAGTGTGTCTGAAGATGCCGTGTTGCTGCGTAATCGGCAGTGTTGTTCACAAATGACCTCGTCAAAGTTAGCAGTGGGGCCGCAGAAGCGGCAAGCTTGCCACACTGATAAACACCAAAATGGCCGCCGTTGCTCACTTGCGTGCCGCACTGACGGTACTCTGTACCATATCTAGTGACCCTAGCCAGGCCCCACCACCCAGCCATTTTTTTGGCATGGAATATCCTGAGGGTGCTTCATGCCAGTAAATGCCATAACATGACGCCTTTACCCGCACGTACGACTCTCACTAACCGTCTAATAAAATAAAAGAGGCACTCCAATGCGTGGACTTACACGCGTCGAGCTCCGCTCTATTAATACGCGCTCCATCGGGCATTTCGTTCGTCGATCGATCGTGAGACAAGACAAAAGGAGGGCACATCATCTCCCGCGCTTCCTTTTGGCACCGGACTCAATCTGTCGCTTCGACGATCCCCTCTCGGCGACGTCGACGATGTCGACGACTGCCGGCCGAACAACGCGCAGCGATGCTACGGCATAAATTAGCGCTCCCCGGCCATTACACGCGTCGGAGTTGGGACGCGACCTCGGGTCGACGGGCGACGCCGCCTTATCACGTGTATTATACGTACCTGCGTACACCATAGCTCATAACCCGAGCCGTCCGTGCCAGGCCGGCCGATGATGTGGTGGGCGGGATTTGGCTCGGCTTCTAATGAATTGAGCCAGGCTGGCCACTGGCGGAGGTCGCTGTATCGCATGCCTGGCCGGACACGCCCACTTGCCGTACAATTATTATACGCGCCGGCGTCTCCCGCACCGCTCAGAGGCGGCGGTCGGCGCTCTTTCCTGCAGCGCGCGCGTGCATGCCTGGGAGCCGCCGCATGGGAGAGGAGATTCGCCTCGGCGCGCCGCCGACGCACTCGCGTGTACCGTTGTTATCGCTGTTTAATTAGGTCCCTTGGGTTTGCGTTCAACTTTGCCTTTGGAATAGCGATAGCAGAGGAAGCTCGGCGTAAGAGACATGCATTCCAGCTTACGAGTACGGGCTGGTGGCAACGGCAGTAGAGCACCTCGTGTGTCTGCTCCGAATTATCCGGTCAGGTAGAAGCCCTGCGCAGAGTTGCCCCTCAGAAGCAGCAACTGCAGTAAACCTTGATTGTATCAAAGTCCTTGTGACTGAAATCTGACTTCGCGATACGCAGTAATGCGTTTAAAGCGGGTATTATGCGCTCTCTATGTACTGCGGTGGGGAGTAGGAAAAACTTCGATTAAATCGAGGGTTCGAGTAAAGCGATTTCGTTAAAACGGAGATTCAGTACGCAAGTACATGAGGGATGCCATGTGCTTTTATAAGCAGACTATAGGCATTGGGTTAGACACTATTTTGTAAATGTGCGGACATTTCTCGTAGGCCTGTTTTATTGCTATCGGGATAATTTATTTCAAGCCCAGTACTCGCTTTTCCATCGTTCAGCCGTTAACTGCCTTATACTTAACTTCAGCGTTTCATTGCCGCAGTAAGCAAAAACAGCAACAGACCGGGAGACCGCAGAGGCCGCGCATTCCATTTCAATGGGACTCCATAGAAACTGCGGCAGCATCCAATCGTAATTCAGGCACATGACGCCGTATACCAAGCTTGTTATCACTCGTATAGGAAGGTTTCCCAGCTTAAACACACAATTCCTGAGTGTCGCGATTTCGGAGCACGTTGAAGATCACCACGTAATCTAATTCAAACCGGAACCCTCCAGTACGGCACTCTTCATACCACCTCCTCCATTTTTTAAATCTGGGTTTGCCGCGAGGCTGAAAGACGTATTCTTCCTGCAAACCGCATGACAAGTTGAAAAATTTACCATTCACTTCCTAAATGAAGTTGAGAGACGTGCGAAAGCTAAAAGTGCGTCCAATCGATCGCCTAATCTTCAACGACCCAAATCGCAAACGAAGAACGAAACCACGCGACCATTTTTTGCGCACCAATTAAACGCAATTACGAACGATCTAAATGTATACCGATACGTGGTTTATGAGATAAAGGTATACTGTTGTACTCAAAGCTTCTTCATTATCGGGGCATGCATTGTCATATCTAGAAGCGCTCCTTTCTCGCGATTTTCAAGTAGCCGCTCTGACACCATGGAAGCCCGGTGTCACTCGCAAGCAGGGTGTCGAACCGGAACCGGAACTGAACCGAAAACCGGAACCGAACCCGAATTTTTGCCCGGAACCGGAACTGAACCGGAACCGTATTTTTTCCGCCATTTTGGAACTGAACCCGAACCGGAACGAATCGAAGGAACCGTTCCGAACCGGTTCCGGGGCTTCAAAAATGTGATTTCTAGTTTTCCAGTTCGGTACCCTACCTCGCGTCTGAAGATATTTTGCCACTCTCCAGACAGAACCATGAAATATTTTGCGTAGTCTGCAGTTCCCAAGGCCCATCATGTTCTCTTCTAATTATTTCCCTGAATTTAATGTAAAGTTGTCCGTATATACTATCAGTTTGCGTTAGGCACTGCCCATCTCTCCCAATTATCTTTTACGTTTAGAATAACTTAAGTTATAACGCATATTACGAGGCAATATATCATGGAATATTCTTCATGGTCTCTCTACATGGTGTTTAAAATCGCGTAAAGTTTTTAATGTCTTGTTAATTCGCATGCATCCCTGTCCGCTTGTGAAGGCCTTCAGGGACACCATCAACAATACATCCATATCTTCCACTTATAGTTTGAATGGGCAGTTATATACAAACAGCACTGAGACACGAACACTCGCAGTTCTCAAAATTAGCGTAACTTTTTCTTGTATACAGTGCCGTTGTGTCTTTTAGTTACTGCTCTAAGAGAACATGAGATTTAAAAAAAATGGGGAATCCTAATTTCCACTTTTAAAGTATATTTGATAGCATTTTTATGTTATCTCGAATCTGCTTAGCCTTCACTTAAGAGGTGAATAGATTGAAGTCGATTAGTGCGGGTTAGCGGGTAGACTCGCCACACCCCCTGTTTCCTGGACCACGTGTGACTTTCGTCACGAAGTGGATCCTTTAAAAGAACGCTCCGTCCACCTCAGCATCACTTGGCAGCGGAGGCAGCAAACAGAACGGTCGCTTGATAGTCGCCTTCCTATTTCACAGGTTTGAATATTCTGCAGTAATCTTTGTTCGCTTAGTCAGTGACTTTTTCTGTTGCCTCTGGTGCCAACCACCCAGTGTCATTGCTATTGTGTGCCCTAGTGTATAATCCCGCATTGCTTTGGTCATGAAAACTGACATTGCTGACCTAAGACGCTAGATCGCTGATCTTAAGCGTGAATTTCGAAAAGAAGTAAGGGAAATGCAGAAAAGCTACGAGGAAATTAAAAAAGAATATGAAACCACTAGGAAAGAAAATGTGGAAATGCAAAACAGCGGCGAATTCTTCAACAAAAGCTACGAGGAAATGAAAGAAGAATGTGAAACTACAAGAAAAGAAAACGCAGCTTTGAAAGTTTCAAGTTCGACGTTGTCGTGATAACGGAAACCTGGTATACGAGTGACACAGAAGTGCTGCGCCTTTCGGGCTTCAACACGTTCTTTCTAAATAGGTCCCACCGCGAGGTGGGGGTGTGTTGCAGCTCGTGTCTACACAGCTTTCTTGTAGTACAATGAACGAATTTTCGACAGTTACGACAGATTATAAAGCTTTAACGGTGCAATGTAAAAATGTTATTTTTGTTGTTGTGTACCGCCCCCCTGATGGAAAACTCGAAAATTGTTTCGCATTTTTAGAAGACCTTCTCAATTTTGTTACGTCTTATGGTTTACAAATAACTATTGGTTGGGACTTTAACCTTAACATATTACAGGCAAGCGCACATTCGCGTGATCTAGAGCTCCTTTTCGGTTATTTCGGCTGCATGAACGTGATCAAAGAACCGACTCGTATAGGCCGTCTTTCCCAAAGTCTTATTGATGTATTTATAACCAGTGATTAAGTATAGCAGTACCATGTCCGGTGTGATTGGTGCACATATAGGTGACCATTCACCTATATATATGTTCTCAATGCACACAGAAATACTAAGATGTAAGCAATGCCCGAATCTTTCGCCTTTCACGATATTAATCAGAATACTTTGACTACTTTTCGTAAGAAAATTCCCTCTATTTGGTGGAACCCTTTACTTCTGTGCAGCACTGCAGATGATGCCTACGATACTTTTCTAGAATCATAAAGATGCATATAAAAAGTCTTTTCCTCTTAAGATGGTCAAGAAAAATAAGAATATAAGGAAACCATGGAATACAGACGAATGTCTGAAGATGATCGGTAAAAAAGATTTATTGTACCATAAGTTTGTAAAAACAAAGAACAGGGACGATTTTGTAGCCTTTAAAAAGTACCGAAACTTTGTGACAAAGTTCTTAAGCTATATTAAAAAAATGTACTTCGAACATATGTTTTCTGAGGCTTCCTCCCGGCGTGATGTCATGTGGCGGGAATTGAATAACTTTTGCACCCACTTACCCCCCGTAACGACGACTTTGAATTGACAGTAGATAATAAACCACTCAAGGGTCAAGAACTGGCAACCAAGTTTAATCACTATTTAACGAATCTTATGCAATGCTCCCACAATGAAAGCGCTATGAGCTTCCTAGAGGATTCTAACCCCCACAGAGCCTTTTTTTCTCCGGTAACGCCTCAGGAAATATGGTCGATTTTCTTGTCACTAAAAAATAGCAAGGCCATAGACATCGATAGGCTTCAGATTCGGCCTATTAAGTTTGTACTGGACCTTCTTGTATCGCCGCTTAGCCATATATATAACTTATGCCTTACAACTGGTGTTTTTCCAAAAAAGATGCAGCAAGCTAATGTCACGCTACTGTTTAAATCCGGGGACAAAATCAAATTTTCCAATTATAGACCGGTTTCTGTACTTCCAGTCATTTTAAAAGGCTAGAAAAAGTAATCGCGAAACACCTTGTGTCCTTCTGTGACAAACACTCTATTATATCATCAAAACAGTTCGGTTTTCGTAAACATATGTCAACGAATTAGCTTTACTAACGCAAAAAGAATTAATAATCCAGGGATTTGAAGAAAAGAAGGTAACTTTAGTTATATTTATAGACTTTTTCAACGGATTTGATAGAATTAGTCATTTAACATTGCTTTAAAAATTACAACATTATGGATTCCAGGGGCTTTACTCTTTTTCAATCTTATTTAAGTAACCGGCAACAGGTCGTAGCAATAAAGGAACACAACTCTTCTTCACAAGAAGTAAGGGCTGGAGTTCCGCAAGGCAGTCTTCTAGGGCCAATCCTGATCAATATTTATATGAATGATATCGTAGAAATTACTGACATTCAACATTTTATTATTTACGCAGTTGATACCAGCATTTTGTTTCAATCGTGTGATACTACTCAGCTTTTGCATTTAGCAAATATAACCCTTCAAAAGCTTCACAAATGGGCTAAAGCAAACTCGTTAAAAATAAATACTAAGAAAACTAAAGTGGTGTTATTCTCACCAGCTCAAATATCTGTTGACAGAAACCTCAGTTTGTACATCGGATCTGAAAAGATTTGTATAGGTAGTGAAATAAAAACATTAGGCATTGTTTTTAACGAACATTTAAAATGGGATGCCCATGTCGATCACGTCTGCACTAATTTATCTCGAGCGTGTGGGGTGCTTTGTAGGTTACGGCCTGTGGTTACATCAAATATTAAACTTATTCTTGATCATGCTATTTTCACAGCTTACATCAATTACTGCAGCCTCGTATGGCTAACCAGTTCCGCAAAAAATATTAATAAGGTACATTTATTTCAGAAAAAGGCCATTCGACATATCGCAACTGCACCATATGACTCTCACACCAACGAACTATTTCTGCAGTATAATTTGCTTCCTGTGCAATGTATCTACAACTTTAATCTTCTAACAAAGTATAAAAATAGCTTGCACCACAATGGTGCAGCATATCTAAGTCTATGTAGTTTAAGAAAACCGTTGGACGTACCATACAAAATTAGGGGAAGGAGTACATGGGTCGTGCCGTTTTCAAGAACGAATTATGGCAATGATAGGTTGCAATCCCGAACTGCCCCCCTTTTAAATAACCTAGCCCAGAGTGGCATAGCTATAAATACAATTTCTAAGTGAGACTTAAGGAAACGTTTACTGCTGAACATAGAACATTTTTAACTGACAATCTATTAAGCGTTGTCTCTCGTGGCAACCTTGGTTTAGCCAAAATTACTTGTCATATTTTTCAAGCGTTTTATTGGCATTGTCTTCATTCCCTGCAAACTTTCGCCAATATTGTGTGTATTTATTTATGTGGATACTTCTGTAGTGCAGATTTTGATGAGTGCATGCATACCTGTATATAACGTGACTTTTTCTTTTTTTGTGTCTACACAGGTTCCGTACATATCCAATATTTCTCTTTTTATGTACCCTGTTTTGTTTTGTAACCTTTATATGTATGTATGTACCTATGAGTGCCTATATGCGTGTATGTATATCATTTAATAAGTATCTTTTACAAACTGTGAGCTATAGTGCGTTTTAATGCTTTCTTTTATGTTTGTATGTAATATCGACATGTTAAGGCGAGATTTATTTTCTTAGGATTACTTCCTGTGCGTATGCTTTAAACTCCTGTTTCTGCTCTGCCACGCCAACCGTAAGGTGCAAACACCTCGTCAAGCTGCAGTTTTGCAGCTTTTTGTGTTTGTCCTCGCATTTCTATGTACGAAATGCTCAATAAAGTTAAAGTTGAAGTTGAAATTAGTTAGGTGAGTGAATGAGCTAATGTGAATTATTGGGACTGGTGTGTTGATTAATTTTGATTAAAAGAATTAGCGGATCAGTTAAGGCGGATTCGACAGTCGGACCAAACATGATATCTTTGGGGTCCTTGGCATTTGGAAATTTTGCAGCGTTCTCCTTCTCGACAAATCAGGAAATTTTGTCACGCACAAAGTAGCCGCAAAGTTATGTGAAGACCGCCTGAATGCTATAAAAGGTTTTTCTTTATGCCCGTATTGCGCTATTATGTTGTTGCTATATTAAAATTGACATCTCGGACTAAAGTTAATAACTAATTGCCTAATGCATATTGTATATTCATCAAAGAGTTTTCAAAACGTGTATATATGAGGGGAGACAGTTGGAAAGAAACTAAACTGCAAGAAAAAAAGGGAGGGACGATCAACTGGTTTGATGCAAGAGCCGCCCGATAGCATTCTTCAGTACCTTCTCTTTGTGTTACCGTTCTGCAGCCTCCCACAGGTGTAGCATCTCAACCGCCGAACACAGCCCCCTCTAAGCTGAGGAAGCGGCGATAGCACGTGCGCTTAGCCAAAGCGGCGTCAAAACTCTCATAACAGACCCTTAGCAAGCGTGGCCAAACTTTGCCAACGGTCGATTGCATGTTACAACACTTCCGATGATCAATCAGAGACCACCAACGAGACCAGTCACGATTGCATGGGTGCGAGCTCATACTGGTATCCACGGCAAACAAGATCACCAACCTCGTGGTTCGAGATTTGACTCGCTTAGCCGGCGCTGATGAAGCCCGGCCCGAGTGCATGCATCCTGCAGTCACAGACCAAGAAGTTACTCAGCACTCTGGCCTCTTCCATAGAACGTACTCCTCCCCGCACAAATCGCTACCGATTAACCAGGAAACATTACTCCACACCCTGTGGGCATACACCTTCCCACACAACGCCAGACTTAACCTCTTTGAAGTACATAATAAAGAATACACCGACCACCAGAGAAAATAAAACAACTAAAACAATGACGTTTCGGCACCCCGAACGGGAGCCTTGTTCACACCTCTTTGACGGGACACAACTCTCTCCATTGCGTTGCTTCTGTGGCGAGTCTGGGAACCTCATACACATAGTAGGCGGCTGCGACTATTGTGCCGTAGATCCATCCAACCTTTACGTTTCCATAGAGAATTGGGAGACAACCATGGCCAGCTGCGGCCTGGAAGATCAGTTGTTCTTGATGGAAACGGCTGTCGATTCGGCCCCCTCGAATGAGGACGCCTCTCTTAAACATTGCCTCGATTGAATTAAACTTCATTTTCTCTCTCTCTCTCTCTCTTTCTACAAGTGGTCATTACTGCTGCTTGTGACTTCACTTGGCTATCATCTTTCCTAGAGCCCAATCGCTGTCACCAGTCGCTGAAGGGCCATTAGCAAGTTCCTATCTCCAGTGGTTCCCTATCCAATGTCGTCCTATACCCGCCGTCCAATGAGTCTTTAGAGCCATTCTTTCTTTCTAACAGCTCTGTTAGCGGATAAAAGATGAGCAGTAGGAAATTTTTCTAAATGCCACCTGCCACGCTTGGCAGTCGGCGCCACATACTCGTCACACTACCATAGAAAACATTTTGCGGGTACAGTTAAAGGAGCTCTTCAACACCTTAGATAAACTCGCCGTGGTGGCTCAGTGGCTAAGGCGTAGCGCTGATGAGCACGCAGACGCGGTTTAGATTCCCGGTCGCGGCGGCCGCTTTTCTGATGGAAGCGAAAAGCGAAAACGTCCGTGTGTCCGAAATTTCGTCGCACGTAAAGATCCCCAGGTGGTAAACATTAATCCGGAGCCCTCCACTATGGCGCGCGTTGTCGTCGGCGTTGCGACGGCGCGTTAAACCCAGCAGTAAATAAATAAATAAATAAATAAGTATAACTAAGTAAATAAATAAATAAATAAAAAGCAGTAAATAAATAAATAAACACTTTCGAAAACGCTTTCAATCTTCTTCGCATCTGGAAGCACTGCGAAAACTATAGCTATTGCCAGCACAGAGCAACAGTGCGTGATTTGCTCGTCGCTGCGGATACACCTTCCGTTTCTGCTTCGCGTTTGTGGCTTTTTTTAGATGGCTATCAAATGCGTTCTATTCTGCAACTTAAGGAAAGCCGGCAAACAGCCGCTACACCGCTGTAATGACGTCATTCAGCGGTCGAAGAACGCGAAGACCGGGAAGGAGAGAAAAATATTTTGAGCAAGTTTCTATGTTATCTGACGAAGAGAGAACAGTAATTTTTGGCTGAGGCACATTGCGACCCCATAGTATAATGCGTTGGTTGACTACTTTCTGCAAGCACTCAAGATTTAGACAAAAGTTGAAAAACGTGTTGCAGGGTCGCTTTAGTTTGGCGAAGACAAAATATTTGGACAAAGAAACCTTCATTATGAATTTGTTGTTATGCCGATTTGATAAGAAAACGAAACACGACCACAAAAAATTAACAGAAAAAAACATGCCTGCTTTTTTTCTTCTTCGAACCCGTTTGAACCCGTTTGAACCGGTTCGAACCGGTTCGAACCGGAACGGAATTGTGCTCTGGAACTGAACCCGAACCGAACCCGAAAGCCTTGAACCCGAACCCGAACCGAACCCGAAAAAATTCCGGTTCGACACCCTGCTCGCAAGCCATGTGTCCAGATATCTTATCAGAGCTTTTCGGTCGACCAACCCGCCTACGGGGTAAAGGCATTGGTGTTTTGACAGAATGGCATCGGTCCCACCAAGAAAGAAAAATTCGGCGATTAATTCCTAGAGTGGCCACACCATCTCGTTCTAACTATGTCTAAGTATATATTCATGCAGCTGCCCACTAGACATCGAACAACTCGACGGCGTCCAACACGGCGAATCAAGCGGTAAGCGCAGCTTCCGCAGGGTGTGCACACACCCTCTCATGTTTGCCCAGCGTGACGCGAGCGAAGCCGCCCGCTCTCGCGTGGTGCCGACAGGCTGGCTGCTCGGCCGAACCCGAGCAGCGCGCTTGATGCGGCGCTGCCATCAAGAAGAGAAATAAAGTATGCGGGCCTCCGTGCTTGCGCACGGGGCGCCGCTGCCATTTCGCCGATGGCCAAGCCTGGACGTGACTCTGCGGTGCGCGCAGGACCTCCCGCGTGTATGTATCGAGATGCTGATGAGCTTGTTTAAGGGAGCGCGCAGCTAGACGCCACGTGCACGGCCCGAGTAGGATGCGGGGCTTCTTCTTTTCGTCGCTGAGGTCATCGGCACGCTGACCGCCGCCTGCGAAGATCGGCTCAAGGCTTTCGGGTTGCGTATAATGTACCACATGCATAAACACACACTGCGTGCGCATACGCAACTCACTAAGCGGACGTGCGGTTAGTGCCTCTTTGATGTTACGTTTTCTTCAAAAGAGGCGTCTGGCTTGATTTACGGCGGAGTGTCATTAAGCCGTTTATAAGCATCGGTAGTGAAGAGAAGGCGGAGAGAGCAGCCTACGTCGTCGGCCTAATTGGTCGCTTCGTACACCGAGTGCATCGGCAGCAGCAGATACGAAGCGTTGCTTTGCTTCGAAATCGTGCCTGGTGGTCGGCTGGGCATTAGGCAGTGCAAGAGCACGACCAGCTTAGCCCCTCGATGGCTGGGATGTAACTGTCAGCCCGTTTTGGAAAGCTCGTGCAGAGTGTGCGGCATCGCAACAGTGCATATGCTGACGATCCTACTGGGGCCGTAAGTTTCCTGAACGATCAGCTTGCATGTTTAGGCTTAAAAACGTCGAGGAATAGAGACGCAACGATGATCAAATACAGAAAACAGTTACGAGTTTCCTCACTGCCGGCTTTCATCTGATACACTTGAAGTAACCATGTATGTGAGAGTGACGTATACGGCTTACGAAGGAAACACTGAGGCTTGACGTACGTTATCTCTCTCTCTCTCTCAGAGAGAGAGAGAGAGAGAGAGAGAGAGAGAGAGAGAGAGAGAGAGAGAGATAGAGAGAGATCCTTTGATTGTTTAGAAGTTCTCGCTGGCTTGCTAGTTCGGAAGATTGAAGTCTCGCGTTTAGTGCACCCGACGCATTTCCGAAGAAAATGTTACGCGACATTAAAATACGGGAGCTTAAAATAATTAGTCGTTTTCCCTTAAACATGCATAATTCTAATGTATATTAATTGATTATGAGGTTTAACGCGCCCACGCTACACAGGCGATGAAGCGCGCCCTTGTGGAGGGCTCCGGATTAGTTTTGACCACCTGCGCCTCTTTAACAGGTGACGACACCTCGAACACACGGGCGTGACAGCTTTTCACCTTCGTCACAAAAGCGGCCGCCGCGGCCGGGAATCGAACCCGCGTCCTTGGACTCAGCAGCACAACGCCTTAGCCACCGAGCCACCACAGAGGGTTCATTTTAATGTGTAAATAAAACAATTAATGTTCGGTTGATATTACTGTGCGGTATTAAATTTACCGACGTCCAAACTGCTTGTCCCTGTAGCTATATGCCTGGTCCAGTCTGATGTTGCCTATGTCTAATAAACGGCGCAAGTGCTGTTGAACCAGCGCCCAGATTAAGGCATCGCCCACGGAAGTAAGATCTTGCGCTGTCTTTGGGCGTGATATATGCGCTGGACAGCTCCCATAACGGCTAAAATATGCTTCAAAAAATGGTCTGCTGTTGCACAACCTTCCGTTGCGTGGAGCGCTCAAGGCTCACGAATGATGATGAGACGAGTTACGTCAAAGCAGAGCACACAGAGACCGTGCGTTCACCGCGCGGTGAAGTCTCTGGCGTGCCGTTAATAGCAGGCTGCAATGCCTTGTCATCGAGGCAGAAGCCGTCGTCGACGCGAGCACGGCTAACGACGTGCGGAAAGCTCCTTGTTGACATAATGATACGTGCGCGCTCCTCGCTAGCGTAATTAAGAAGGGCCCAGCCGGCGGAGCGACTTCTAATGGCCAGAACCGGATTTGCGTCGGCCATTATATATGCCAGGAGACGACGGCAGTTTACATAGCCGAGACGCGCCAGCGCCCGTGTGGGCCTCCGCACCCCCCCCCCCCCCCCCCCCCTCTCCCCTCCCTGCCTTTTTTTCATTCACGGGTATTCCTTCAGGCGAATATACCTAATTGTCTTTCGTATGTCGTATTGTCCTCAGGCACGCGAAAGTTTGTTGTAATATGCATGCAGAATGTACGCACATTCCGCGAAATTGTTTTGGGAGGTACTGAAAATTTTCGCTAATATTTTAAAATATATCTTACTTTTCTTAAGATTGAGACATGCAGTCTGTCCCTGCCTTTATTGGTATACGTATACGTATATCTCGGGGTGTTATGCTAACAATCACATTATAGCAATATGATTTAGAAAACAATCCTCATCATCATCACCATCATCATCATCATCATAATCACCATCTCCTCCTCCTCCTCCTCCTCCTCCTCCTCCTTCTTCTTCTTCTTCTTCTTCTTCTTCTTCTTCTTCTCTTCTTCTTCGTCGTCGTCGTCGTCATTGTCGTCGTTGTCATCATCCTCCTCCCAACCATCATAATCATTTTAATGATATCGCGAGCTGATTTAAACTACTACAAATGCTTCAGCTTACGAATTCGTGGCCTACCAGTGTTCAATACTCACATTTTTCCCGCTGTGTGAGGAAGAAATAGCAGACAATGTCATTAATGCCTAGCTGTGTATTTTTAAAAGCTCCGCGGAAACATCGACAATTGGGCAGGCTCCACGCTGGAGATGAATGCGCCGGAATTAATCCAAATCAAATCAAATCAAATTAAATCAATTTTATTTTCAACATTACAATGTTGAAGATCATCCTGGCATGAAAGCTGCTGGATGCAGCTTGGCGGGGCTAGGGGGCCCAATATAAACTTTGACGGCACACATGCATATAGTGCTAATTGAAAACAACAAAATTTATACAATCAGGTGAAATAACAAGTATATTTTTACAAAAAAAAAAAAAAAAAAACGTCTGTGTAACATAGCAGCACTGAATTTGCAACAAAAGGGGAGCAGGCGATGGCAGACAAAACTTTTCCCGCACTTAACACTTCTTACTAAAAGCGTTCAACACAAGAGAACGGCAAAATATCTAAATAAAACACTGTACACAACATTTACCTATTGACATAGGCATCACGAAGGGCATGTCACGTAATCCTCGTTCCTGAAAATTCGACGCTGTTTCTGTTTAATATAGACGGAATGTTATGTGCCAATCCGCCTTGTACTAAGTTACTACTTCCCGAAGCTTGTATTGCGGTAGGCAGGCAACTTTTGCGCTCTGTTGAAGGTGCGCTTCTCGCACGCACATTCCTGCCTCAATGCTGGCCAAAATTCCGATGCACCGGTGGCGGGTACATGTTCACATCCCGTGTGGGGAGAGGCGGCATCTGTAAAGACTCGACCCCCCCTCCCTCTCCTGAAGACTTCGGCCATAAGTCAGGGCGAAGCGGGCCTTCCCGCGGCAGCGGCGTAGCTTCGTGAGCGTGCTTCACTCGCAACAATGGTTCACGAATCTCCTAGTACAACAACCAAGAGAGAGAGAGAGAGAAAAAGTAAGCCCAGTCAACGCGAGCGGGCGGTGTCTGCACAACATGCATACGCTTACGTGATCTGCTGCTCTTTTCATTCGCCCCTCATTTATTTAATCTTTATTTTTCTCAGCTCGCGATCTCCGCTGATCGTCCCACACAGCGAGAGGGGCATGCTCGCACGAGCTCGCCGCTTGGCTCGCCGTAACAGCCGGGCCGTGATGCTTGGCGGCTTGCTCAGAGAAGAGAGCCAAACGCAGCAGCATCCCCGTCCTAGATGGAGTTGAGAAACACCCCCGTAGCGAGAAAGCCGGGCCACCAATGTGGCTTCCGCAATGTTGTACTCCCTTATTATGATAATGTACGCCTTATTTATTCTCCCTCGCGTGCTGACATCTCTGAGAACTGCGCTAATGTCGTGAGCCGAATAGCATCATCTTATTGACTCCCCTACTGAGGCTTTCTTCTGATCTGGTAGGTGTTGAGTGCCGAGGGATCGGCTGAGCTCGGGGCGTGGAGGAGAAAACTTGTTTGTTTAACGACGCTTCATACACGCGCTACGTTCTTCAGCCTCAATGCTGCTGCTGCTTCTGTTGCTTCTGCTGAGACGAAGAAGCAGCTTTTGCAAGGTCAGCCCGAGAGAGGGGGGGTGAGATGAGGAGGAGGAGGGTTGTGATCAGGAGGAGCAGTTCTCGTGGTACTGGCTCGCTGATCCGTGCTCCGTGCGGGGCGATGCGCAGCCCGGAATCTAATTACTCTCGTGCACATGTTGACTTATGTCGTCTGCGGATCCTTCTATTTTTCCTTCGTCTCTTTGCATTCGCGCACGTGGATCCCCCTGGTGGTCTAGTAAGGTAAGGTTCGCATTAGTCGGAGGAAGTTTGTACTGGGTTTCAGCTTGACTGGAGCGGAGTCAAACGTAGGCACGATTGAACTGCAACGCCGGAATGCCTGCTGGCACTGTTTGTCTTATATGTGGAATAGCGGGCCGAAGCTGGACTCACGAAGCTGAATGTATTCGTTCAGTCGATACAAAAATAGCACGTAGGCAGTTGACCCTCCCAGCGACTTGAAAGTTTGTAAGCTATAGCAATACTTTCCTCGGCGGGCATGCGCGAGCGCACAATCCATCGACAATGGGTCTGCTTGTTGGATGGAAATTGCTCGGTAACCATGTGCTTCGGCGAAGCGCATCCTATAAATAACGGACAGACAGACAGACAGACAGACAGACAGACAGACAGACAGACAGACAGACAGACAGACAGACAGACGGACGGACGGACGGACGGACAGACGGACGGACGGACGGACGGACGGACGGACGGACGGACGGACGGACGGACAGACAGACAGACAGACAGACAGACAGACAGATAGATAGACAGACGGACGGACGGACGGACGGACGGACGGACGGACGGACGGACGGACGGACGTACAGACAGACAGACAGACAGACAGACAGACAGACAGACAGACAGACAGACAGACGGATGGACAGACAGACGGATGGACGGATGGACGGACGGACGGACAGACAGACAGACAGACAGACAGACAGACAGACAGACAGACAGACAGACAGACAGACAGACAGATCCATATATATCTGTCTATTTTTACCTTGCATTGAAAACTATCACTGCCAACGCGTGTACCCTGTACACCTACATTTGCCAGGGGATTAAAAAATGAGAAGCTCGGTTGGCCAAGGGTTTAGCCCTCAACAATAATAAGTAAAATGTTCAGAAATAAAATTAACTGTTTTTTAGAAGAAAAGATGATCCACTTTTACCTTCCCCATAATTATCGCCCTCGTACATCGTACAAACCGAAGAGGCCTTTTCGTCAGTGCCCGGACTCCTTGCATAAAAATCAAAAGGCCTGCATCTGCAATAAGCCAAGGGACAAGCCTCCAACGCTCTTGGCATGCATATAGCTTCTCCAGCCAACCGTGCGCCCCACGTCGGTAGCAAGTGCATCTGCATTCCGACACAAGATGCACGCTTCTTTCTTTCTTTCCGCACGTATAGGAAACACGCCAGGCACCGATCATATCTCTGAACACATGCGTGATATTACGTCGCTTCTTTGGTGTTCCGTGATGACGGTCACCCCGACGAGTGAGCATCGACTTCAGAACAACATTACATCAGCTGTGTAAAATTACCCGCGCAATGCGGGTTGCTTCATTACAGTCCTTCCGACGCAAGGAATGCTAAATGAACCACGCGATCTTGCGCAACTTCCCTTTGCGACCATGCACGAGACCGATAACGCCGCTCATAACGGAGTGCAAGCTGGGACGACAGCATTGCGTGTCCGCGCGACATACATCCACAGCTCAGGGACCGAGACAACTCGCCTCTCAAGGCCGCCCTTGTACGCAATAACGAGTGGATCGTTCAGCGCTAATCGTGATTTGCTGTAACCCCTGGAACTAAGCTGTTTGACCGGTCGTCCTAAGGCGGTGCGGCCGTTGGGGCTATTACAAGAATGTGGTATTTGTTTTTATAGGTTTTTAAATGACATTTATTTATGACGAATGCAACGACGGAGCAGTGGCGGTCCCAGGGGGGGGGGGGGGGGGCCGAAGGGGGCGGTCGCCCCCCCCAAAGAGGTCCTCAGTTTCTTATTTTTAGTTTTTTTAAGCATTCCACTTGCGCGAAGTTAAATCCCAGCGGGTTGCACCGCATACGCGCACACGCCTCCATGGTTATCACCGCTTTAGCAGAATTGGCGCAAGGAGGGGAGCGATTCTTTATTCGCCTCGCCCCTCCCCCCCCCCCCAAAAAAAAAAAAAAAAATCGCCCCCCCCCCCCCCCCCCCCCCCCAAAACCAATCTCTGGGACCGCTACTGCGACGGAGAGACACGCGTTCTCACGCAATGCGCACAAAGGCACGGTTCTGAGCGTTGGTCTTGCTGACAGTTCGACTGTCAGGTTCGACGATCTCCCGGGAAAGCGTTATTAGAAGCGAAGGTTTACGCAGAAGTAAGCTACCTCTGTCACTAAAAGGAATAGTATGCAGCCAATGCGTACTGCCGGTGATGATGCATATCGTGAGGAAATTCGGGGCCTTACTAAACAACTGGAAGGAAAAATTAGGTCGCCTCAACGGGCCATGGAACGAAGGATGATAGGAGTAATACTTAGAGACAGGAAACGAGCTTCGTGGATCAGAGAACACGCTTTTCTGATGGAGGCGGAAAGGAAAAACGCCCGTCTGTTCGATAGTTCGGCGCACGTTAGAGATTCCCACATGGTCAATATTAATCCGAAGCCCTCCACTACGGCGCTCCTCATAACCTGTGTAGTTTCGGCGCGTTAAACACCACAATCAATCAATCAATCAATCAATCAATCAATCAATCAATCAATCAATCAATCAATCAATCAATCAATCAATCAATCAATCAATCAATCAATCAATCAATCAATCAATCAATCAATCAATCAATGAATCAATCAATCAATGAATCAATCAATCAATTCAATGAATGAATCAATCAATCAATTCGATGAATTAGAGAACAAACTATAAAGTAGAAGATATCATAGTTCAAATAAAGAAAAAAAAAAGGACTTGGGCTGACTACGTAATTAGGCGAAATGACAATCGGCGGACTACCAGGGTAAGTAAGAGAGTGGATACCCAGAGACGGGTCTAAAAAAGGGGGAAAGCTAGTAACTTGATCGAGATACGAAATAAGGAAGTTCGGGGGAAAGAATGAACTCGGGCAGCGCAGGACAATAGAGGTTGGAGGTCAGTAGGAGAGGCCTTTCTCCTGCAGTGGACTTAAATATAAGGCTGATGATGATGATTTTACTTACGTTCGCCCAAAAACGTTAATGAGAGAGTAAATGTTAAGTCACTCTAAAACAGCCACGTGTTCACTCACGTCTATGCCCCGACATAAACATATGTATCTACGAAAGAGTACGAAACAAAAACGTGTTTTCAAATTTTAATGCAACAACTAACTGAAACTCTTACGGTTCCCTAAATGTGGCTGTACGTTTACGTTTGAAGTGGTGCTGTATTTTCTTATTTATTTATTTATTTATTTATTTATTTATTTATTTATTTATTTATTTATTTCAGTACCCTAAAGGCCCGTTAGGGCATTATCCAGGGGGGCATGTGCTTATACAACCCAATTGCAAGGTATATAAAAAAGGAACAAATGTGTAAAAACAAATTCGTACATATAAATGTGTACAAGTCAGAGTAAAAAAGCAGTGATCAAGGCGAACAACACAGCACGACCAAATTTTCGGAAAGAACCACCTCAACAAAAAAAAATTGCAACACTTCCCGCGTGGAGGTATTTGAGTAAAGCGGCCTCACATAAAGATGTATCTCTTACAGATGCAATACTTTCTGGTAACTGGTTCTAATCATTCATTGGCAGGAGAAATGGAGATGACTTGAATTTTTATGTACTGGCAAAAATTGGAGATGTTCCGGGGAAAATTGCGGGTGGTTATAATATAGGGAATGGAAATAAACAAGACGAAACAATTTGCGACGGAGATCGAAATTATGTAGATTAAGGGAATTTTTGAGAAAATTGAGGGAATGTAGATTAAGAGACTATTTTAGGGCATTAAGGGAATGCTACCAATTAGTATGTCTTATCTCTAAATACATTCGTGCGTGATTTGCGTGCTATGCAAGCGTGTGCGCATGGCAGGCGGTGTAATAGACAATGTAGAAAGTGTGTTGATATGCGCGATAATTTTAACAGTGATTCTGTTTAAGCTGGTTGTTGGGCCGGCGAACGTGCACTAGAATACCTCGTTGAGATATGACCTCATCGCGCGCGATGGCACCACGGTAGTTTTTCCTCGCCGAGCTCGGTCGGGACTTGTACATGTGCTGCCACCTGTCGGAGGCGCGATGCAACTGGTACAAGCACGGCTTCGGAAGCGCATCGCAGGGCGGCTCACTTGTTGTAACGAGTGGCGCAGTTTTGACGGTGCAACGAGACGAATTAATGTCAAAATGAAAAATGCAAAAAGGCCGAGGAGCGATAACGTTAATCAACTTCTTAATTAGAGTACCACACGCCAGACCACACAAGCCGAACGGTGGCCTCCGAGCGAGCTCAAAAACTTCGAGAAAACGCTCGTCCTTCTTCCTCCGCTACTTTAATCGGAGCTTCACCGCAAATCCGGTGGGCACTTGTACATTGTGCATACTTTAATAACCGAGTGTTCATTCCTCTTTGGGGGGCTAACGAAAATTTGGCCGAGTCTCCAAGCATAACCACTCATCAGCTTAGCCGAACCAAGAATGGGCTAGGTGCACGGGGCCGCAAGCTTTGCCCAGTCTTCGCGCCACTAACGCGAAGCTACCGCATTTTTTTTCTACCTTCAGTTCTCATCACATTCCTTCGCAGTCATGACAGGGAGATGGTTATTTTATTCAGTGCCCGAAACGAATGATAGCGGTAAGTTGCTTCCTTCACACAAAAGAAGAAAACAACAAGAAGAAAGAAACCTGTTTGCCAGTTAGATATTAGGTTCCCCAGCCGTATCGCCACCCTGCATCAGGCTAGTTCCTCTATAAGCCTAGCTCCCGCGCGGAGATGCGTGCCTATAAGTACAAATGAAGCCGCGATATCCGAAAGGCCGCCTCCCGTCTGCGCACGTGGGCGCGGCTCGGTCGAACAAGGTGAAGAAACAATTAAGAAGCTAAATGGATACGGTCGGAGGTATCGGGGACTGGGAATATGAGAAGATTACAGAGGTAAGAACAGATATATACAGATGGAGGGCCAGTTGTAAAGACAGAGAGAGAGAGGGAGAAAGCGGGGGAGAGAGGGAGGGAGCGAGAGAGAGATACGGATTCATATAGCCCGATAGAATTAATGAAGTCCACAAAGCCCAGAATTTGCAGATACACGCCAGAAAGGGGAGCGCGCGGCGATCATCACAAATAAAAAAATGAATAAATAAAAAATAAAAACGACATGATCAGGTTAATATCTTATTAGTTGCCATTGACGTTATGACGACGAAAGTACACGATGGATTGCCAGCAACTTTACAAGCTGGCAGGGGGCCGGTTCCTGACGCTTCAGGTTTATATCCTGCTGTTTTGCTATTCAAAGGTACCATACAGACAGCATGCAAGTTCGCTTCGATCGAATAATTGCCTGGTAAAAAGAATGCTCATGCGAATTTTAATGCGAATTTCGATCAAATAAGAAATGTAACCAGAAAATTGAAGAAAGGGTGGTTGCTCACTATCTACTTCTGCACACTTAACTTGTGACATGATAAGACCAATTTGAGCGATATTCTGATCCCGATAAGAGCCACCATTGGCTCCTACTGGCTTGCGGCGCTTGAAGCGGTCATGGTTGAAACTAAAAATAACGTTATTACGTCTGCCACCCGAAGTACGTCGCAACGCCCTTATTACGTGGTATCGTGCTGGTGTAAGCGGGTATAGTTTGGTATACAACTCGCATGAAAACTACGTCTTTAGTAAAGGCTACATTGCTTGCCGTCGGACTATATTGTACTAGGATACGAACTGCGTATTCACAATTGGCGGTGAGCGCGAACACAGGCGGCGCTGCGAAGCGCGCCTCCGTGACGACAGCTTAGGGATTCTCGCATTTGTTGTCTGCTTCGGTCAGGATCACTCTCCCTGCTGTTTCTTTGCGCTCGGTCAACGTCTGATGCTTGTCCGCACCAGAATTGGCGTGTGGGTAACTTTTTATCATAATAATAGGCTTAAAATCGCATACACTAGCTCATGGTGTCAATTAAAGTATAGTTTTGGATACTGCTACGGGAGAAACATTGCCGGCGCCACGCCATTCCTTGCGAAGCAGGTCCTGTGCGGAGCGCGAAGAGTCGGAGCTAGGCGTCAGCTTCTCATGTAAGCATTCGAACAAAAGGAACAGTCAGCTGCTAATAACCGACAACAGCGAAAATTGAAGACCAAAATAAATTCTAGGCCTTCAGGGCTGTCGGCTTTGGCAGAAGGCATCACGATTCCCGGTAATCATATGTAAGGTAAAACAGTTTTTACAACCTTGCCGAACGCTCGAACGCGTTTTGTCACATCACTTTACGTTGTCAAGGCATGAAAGTTTGCCGACATGCACTATAGACTGCAAAAACTGTAGGTTGAGTTCCAAATAACCCGGTGTGTATATACGCGCGTGCTGATTCTATACCAGGCATCTAACCAGTATGGAGGTTTATTGAGCAAAACGAGTCACGTCTTCGTTAAATTTATAGTAACACATATATGTTTGTTAAGACCTGGAGGGATATTTCAGACCATTTTGCACAGCCATATCTTCCCGATATTCGGATATGCAGTATAGGAAAACTGCACTCAAGAGGAGGAGGAGGAGTAAGGGGAGGAGGGGAAAACTTTGTTTCACAATTAAATCGATCTGGTTAGTGGGCCGGGTCCTCAGTTCAGGACAAGAGAGTAAAAGTAATTTTCTTCAAATCATAGAACGCCATCCCAAATAGAATAGGATTTGTTCTTCGTGCCTGGAAGGGTTGAAAAGCAATAAAGAGCTACTTGGAATTTTTCTTCGGTTCCGAGTCTTGTAATACATGCACGTATACTATTTATTACGTTAGTTAGCGAGTATATCATGCCTTCAACACCGTAATCATGTCATCATTGTTCGAGTTGAGAGTCACTTAGTTATGATAACGATATAATTACGATAGAAATTCGGAGCACAAAAGCCGCCTTCGAGTACTGTGGACCACGTTGTTTAGGGCGCGATCGCGGTGGCGTAGCACAAACCTTCTCATTGTATTTGCACGTGAATAAACAAAGCACGCTGCTGATATGCACCTTCTTGCACGCAGCCGTAATGAAAGCCAATTTGTGAAGAAGGGAATGTATGCCATACAAAATGAATGAAATATCCACACGACCTTTGTGAGGCTCGCAAACATCCCGAAACCTCCTAATAATAAGTTGGTGACGCCGCAGAAAAATTAATGCATTGGGCAGAAAAAAAAAGCAAGAAACATTAATCCGATACAACACAACAACGAAAGAAACAGAAGAAAGCCGCTTTATTTCCAGCTGTGCGATGAGCGTGTAGAGGCCGCTGCTTGGTACGTAGTATTAGACTGTTGAGTCTTCATAGGAGCATCTCAAAAATACTGCAGGGAAGCCTACGCATTTTGAACACTTATCGAGAAGCTCTGATCGCTGATCCTCGCGAATAAGCAAGAAAGGACGAGTTACACACGATCTTCTGACCGATACTCTGAAGAAAGTTGTTCTCTATCTCTTCGTGTGTTGCAAACTTGTGGGGGATACAGCTTAAAATCATTCAGATGCGTCAGAAGCTGGCAAAATAACTGAGTCGCTAGAAATACGCTTTTTAACGCAGTACAGCAACGAAGCGGGCGATTTCTAGCCCAGGCACTGTTGCCCCTCACAAGCGGAGTGTAGCAGACGACAGCGGCGCGAATCCCTAAGCCGACGTCAGAGCCAGGGGGCGCCACTCAAAGATCTCACCGCCAATAAAGGAATATTTTATGTGGTACGTATTTTTCAAGTTCAGCTTTTGGTTGACTTTTTGTTTCTTGATGGCCACCACTTATTTGAAACCTCGCCGAACTAGCCCTTTCCTCTCGACCCCTAAGAACGGGTCTGCATAATAGATTCTACACTTAAGAAATTTAGTCAGGTCGAGGGCTATCTACGACCGGTTTATTGTAATCGGCTAAACGCTTTGTAATTGAGATAGGACGGTCGCCCAAATGTCGCCACATATACATTCACCCCGCGCACGTATGGATAGGACAACAGCTCAGCTAAAGTGCCACGCATTCGGGACCACCACGTTCAGTTAGATAAAGAGAGTATACAATGAACAACAGCAACGTTATTTATGTGTATCCGGCGTCAATTGTGGCGCTGCAATCAACAAGATAAACGCGTCTACTCTCAGTCGGCACCGAGAACCCGCTGACGCTTTATGTAAATAAACGGCAGCATTTATATTGTCCCGATATGATAGACAAATGGAACGTCTGGCCGCCGGAATCACTCGCTGATACAATATTAACTCCATTAGCTCCTAAGCGGCTCCGGTTAATGTGTCTCCACCGCGTGCATTCAGAGATGCCGACATTCCAATAGAAAAATCTCACGGCTCATTCGCCTGGAGCATGCACGAATACGCGAGTTGCACCGAAGCTATAGACGCCCTATCGGGGAGTGCAGGGGGGAGGCTACACTGCGAGCCCATTAGAATGCAGTTCAGGTGCGCGTTTATGCACTCGCCCGCCAGACGTGAGACGCTCTTTCGGCATTTGTGTGTACGTGGTTACCTTTGGTCTGGAGTGGCTCATTTTTCGTACCTCGCTATTTCTGTCTCCCTTCACCAGATTTCTTTTTGTTTTCTCCTCCTCCGCCGATAAGGTATCGGTCGAGACGCAACGCCATCGGTTTTTACGGCCCTCCGATAGATAGGCCAACACGTATTTGCTTTTACGGCGCCCCCATACGGCGGAGTCGGCACATCGTCGCTCGCTGCGTTTTCGTCGGCCGCGGGCTTTGCTTTGTATACTTTCGCAAGACGCTGCAGATTTGACGACAGCTGGACCGTCCCGAAGAGGAATTTCGAGACGCCGCAGAAATCTGGAAGCAGCGAAAATAGAGCTTGCCCCTCCCGCAGCCCTCAGCATCGTTATTTCTTTTCGATGTTTAGTCGACGCTTTTCTAATCTGACCGTCCCTCCTTCAGACAGTTTGTGCTTCAGTTTTTCGTCCCCTCTTTCTTTCTTTGTTTCTTTTTCTTACGTCTGCACTTCGTCTTCATCCGAGCTCTGCAAAGATTGATGCCTTCCTGGTGTCTTTCTCTGTTGTTGTTTTTCAAATATTCTAGATCGAGCGCGCTGTTGCCTGATATCGCGCATTTCACCGGCGAGGTGATGAATTCTCTGCCGCGACCGAGACGGAGGATATGCAAATGAATGCTCCGCGAGGAGTCTTTTCTCTCCAACCACTGCGGCGGACTTTCCGTGTGAATTTTTATGACCGACGCACCGAGGAAGTAGCAATCGTCGTTCCAAAGCTCGCGGCCCATGTTGAAGGCGCTAAGTGTCCTCGCCTCTGAGGGGACAGCGCGAGGCGATGACACCGCGGCGTGCCATCCTCCGCTATCAGCTGCGCGCTATCTCACGCCTCAGCGCGCCCCGAGTCGTAGCCGTCGCTCTCCTCTACGGATTTGTTTGGTGCGTTCACTCTGATCCTGATTTGAGAACCGCTTTTTTTCAAATGTCGCGGAGGAATGACCGCGCGGAGCAAACATCCGGTTTTGCGCAGACGTGGGGGATGTTTTGGCGTTGACGCAATTTGTCGGAGAAGGACGCTGTGGGGGTCTTCCCATTGGGATGTTTATTGTTTGAACTACGGGGGAACTGAGGCTGCCAGGGGGATGTGATGAAACTGTCGAGGTATCGGCTTAGTAAGATCGGCACGCAACATCACGCAAAGAGGCTGCGACCCGAGAAAGAGGCACGAGAAAACGATAACTAAAATGGCCTTAGTAGACGCACCTATTGTGAGCATAATGAATGAAGGAATGAATTTATTTGGATGGAAGCGGTCGAATGACCCGCCGCGGTGGCTCAGTGACTAAGGCGTTGCGCTGCTGAGCACGAGGTCGCGGGTTCGATTCCCGGCCGTGGCGGCCGCTTTTCTGATGGAGGCGAAAAGCAAAAACGCCCGTGTGTTCGAGATTTCGGCGCACGTTAAAGATCCCCAGGTGGTCAAAATTAATCCGGAGCCCTCCACTACGGCGCGTCTCTTCGCCTGCGTTGCGTCGGCGCGTTAAACCCTACAATCAATCAATCAATCAATCACTCAATCAATCAATCAATCAATCAATCAATCAATCAATCAATCAATCAATCAATCAATCAATCAATCAATCAATCAATCAATCAATCAATCAATCAGCGGTCGAATGCCCCGGGTAGGGGAATGGGAGGAAGGGAAGGAGAAATAACGTGAAATCGAGAAAAGCAGCGTCACATCAACCAACGATATACCCGAATAACACGCTTATTGTTTTATCGTCGGAGTTTTTGATGTCGAGTACAGGTCTTTAATCACACGAAGTTGAAGAGCTTGAGGTTAGATCAACTCGGGAAAGGATTAAGGTTAATAATTTCTGGGGTCGCAGTGGCTTTTCTTTTTACTTTTCGCTTGCCTGGGTATTTTGATTTTTAGTCGAAACCAAATACCTCCAATGACACTTCTGGAAGCGATACCAGGAAGTTTCAACTATCAATCTGAATACTCTTGCTTGCATGCGAGTGTATACCATTTTATTTGCGTTCCTTTCTTTGTACATTAGGTTGTTAACATTTTATTGCGAACCATCACATGTTTATGCTTTTTCCGCCATTTGAGTCTTTTTTATTCAGAATATCAGACGATTGTTTGCATAAGACTGCAATTAATGCATACTTCAGGAGCGTTGGATAAAGCTAAAACGAGTGAGCATAGAGGTACTGATGATGCACGTTCATTTAAATAACACTAAGCCTTCTCACTTTCGCACTCGACGCTCGCGTTGAACGTCTTTCACCATTTACATAACTCGCCGGTCTTGATGCCACAGCGGTTTAATTGTGAGCAAGCTAATGCTTCTCGAATACTTCCATGCCCACACTGCAGCTCACGGGCGCGTTCTTCAACTGAACTCGACAGTGACGCCGGTAATTAACGTCATCGGCATCGCTTCGTAGAAGCGAGGCACAAAACCCACACTCCCCGCCGCGAAAGATTTGTGACGTGGCTACACGCGACTTCTCGCACGGCAGGTATTTCTAGCCTCCTCCTTAGCCACGTCTTTCGCAGGGCTGACCTTTATCGCGGATAGCAATCATCAGCGGGATGAATTCGCGGTGCGTCTTTGCCAGATACTGCGCGTATACTAGTCGAGGCACACTTTCTCTGTGCCGATGCTCCATGCGCTGCGAAGGAAAGGGACTCAGTACGTATTTGCTGTCGCTGATCCTTCGGCTTTCGCGATCTTTATCCGAGCAGGAGAAGGGGGCAGAGAAGGAGATCCTGCAAGATGACTCTCAGTTCACGCTGGGGCATCCATAATCCACGGAGGAACGCGCACCGAACTCGCGTGGGGAACGTCGGCCGCACAAGGGGGGGCTATTCATCACGACTCTGCCCAATACGCTCTGCATACAGATGAAGGGCGCAGTCCCTTTGAGCTCCCACGAGCCCTCGGCGGGGTACAAATTGGAGCGAGAGGACATCGATGACTCCGATAGTTCGGCGGCTTGATGCGATCGGCGCTACGTATATGGAATGATCGGCTCGTCCTATGACCTAACCCTTTTTTTTCTTTTTGAGTTAGCGCACCCTGTGGGAGGATTAAATAAAGTCTTTTCGAGGGCCGGTTAGACACGTGAAGCTCAGTTTCCTAGCTATTTTTTAACGATGATGAATTAAATTTGTCTACATGTACAACAGTCATAAATTTTACCTATTAAGTTAGCCAGCCCTGAGGACGTTTTCAAACACAGTTCTCCGAAACCGGAACAGAGAGTCGGGTTCAACTCGTCCGCCTGTGAGAATCTGTCCATCTCGAAGCAACCGTTCACCGCGCGATCCTCCTCCGTATCGCCGGGGGTTCAGAAATGGGATACAACATAGTGCAGTTCAGCGCTGCACTTAACACAGAAACACGTACGTCCATATTAGGATAATCAATGTTATGGGTGGAAATTTAGTGGAGTTTGCTGATAACTGTCGACGAGAAACTATAACCGAGCAGTAATAAAAGTAGCTTTATGAAGAAAATGTTAAGGATTGCCACCGTCTTCTTTCCCGCCTCCGTTGCAGTACAGTGACAACTAGTGCGCCTTCGACTGTTTCTTTTATTAACTCATCCGTCTCCGGTATAGTGTTGTCGTTATGTGAGAAAACTTTAACTCCCTACTGTGACAAGGGCTGCGCGCCCTGAAGGATCTGGCTTGAACGAAATCCCCAGTTGAAGTCGATGCAGGCTTAAAGGATGCGTAGAATGTGCTTTATGTTCTAAAAAACCGGAAACAAAAGGTTGTACCAAAACTTCGCTTATTGCTATCGCTCAGGTGCGCATTGCGCTATCCAGGCGCATATAGATTTTTTTTTGGCCGTGGTTTTCTCACGCAAGCCAACCTTGCTACCACGGTGTAACTCAGCTTCAGTGCTGTACTTGCTATGTTTTCTATAGGGCTCATATCAACATATTTGGATACACAAGAGTGTGTTTAAGAGGGTAGATTGAAGCTGGACTGGCATGACGGTTCTGTTAGAAAACCGTCGCGCGGAAAATGAAGTC
This sequence comes from Haemaphysalis longicornis, assembly GCF_048455015.1. Lineage (NCBI taxonomy): Eukaryota > Metazoa > Arthropoda > Arachnida > Ixodida > Ixodidae > Haemaphysalis > Haemaphysalis longicornis. The sequence continues at coordinate 54,147,964 of NW_027526460.1, forward strand.
ATGGGCGGCGGCACCATTGTCACGGGGTGCTGCTTTTTTTTTTTTTTTTTTTTTTGATAAAGGGATGGGCGGGGGGGGGGGGGGGGGTGTAGGAGTCGGCTTCACTGCAAGGCTCTCCGCTGCTCCGAAACATAATTCTACAAGTTGTCACACACACAAAAAAAACCTGCACTTTTTGCCGTTTTATTTTCAAAAAAAAAAAAAAAAATCTTCACTAGCACACGAAACCTGGGGAGGGGCGAAGCATGCAGTGTATAAGTGTATTCTTGGCTCCTTGACGTTCTTGCCAGCGGAGATGAAACCGTTGGGGGGTGAAGGTAAAAGTAGAGGTTTCCCATTTACAGCTTCGCTTTAAAGGGGAAACCTCTTAAGGTTTCCCCTTAAAGGGGAAACCTTTAAAGGGGAAACCTTTACAGCTTTAAGTCTCTTGTCTTTGAAGCACGAAGATCTATAGCGCGAGGTGTAAACAAGTGTCCCGGTATTTTAGTGCCGTGATTTAACGAGACAACGATTATGACGCACAGGAGACGCCAACAGCCCCAGCCCTTAAGGGGCTTCGCCCATAAAAAAAGTGGTACACAAATTCTGTGAATGGTTTACTCTTTCGATCGTCTCGCTTATACATTGAGTCTCTGTAAAGTTGGCTTCACTAATATACACAAATGTATTGCTAAAAAATCATTTGGTTAGGTTTATGTAAGCCGCTTTACATCAAAGTATGACGCCGATATGTATTCCTAAAAAACCATACACACCGAGTTTTTAAAGTCGGCTTCACCGCTGTACACAAATGCATTGCTAGGACATTCTGTCAGGCGCTTTTGTTTTGCTTTGTTTTTTGAATTCATCCTTTTGGATATTGCAGGTACCACTCATACACATTCGCACTGTTATAACGAAGGCGTCACGCTTAAAGTGACACTTGTTTTCGGGAAATAGAGGGCGGGGAAGCACAGGATTACGCATTAAAAACTAACTATTCGTTTTTTCGCCTTCGTCAGTTGCCTATTGCTATTGCGCCAACACAATGCCTTGTTAAAAATGGTTCAAGGCGCCTAATCGTATGGGATGTTACTAGCGGCTTCAAATGTGTAGCATGCACACGTTTACGCACAATCGGGTATCTCAGGAGCCGTACGACGCGCATATCTTGAGTGGAGTTTTCGTGCATGTTTTGGCGCGCACTCGCCAGTGCTGCTTATCTCGGAGCCTTATCTGCACGCGGAAGCTGCTGTTTGCGCTATGTTTTCACGAGGGCTCACGTCGCCTGAAGCCACTCGTCTCGGCTCGTTACGAGTGGCACCCTGCAAGCTGCGACGAACCCGGGGCAGAGTTTTGACGTGGTGGCCTGTTTAGCATTTAAAGTCCGCGAAGAGAAGTGCACAACTAGCTGCAAAACGCTCGCAAAGCTGGCGACCACGCAAAGTTTCGAGGCAAACGGTATTATGAGCGAATGTGGCCTTTTGTTAGGTACATTTAAGCTTGGTAAACAAGAATGGGAGAAATACGGTTTTGCAGTAAATAAATGTTCATTCCTTGGTCTGGCGCTATCGTTGGCCTTTGCGAGCTCTCGTTCCCGGCGTAACGGGTGTGGTTCGCGATGGGGAGCTAATATTGGGGCTTCGAGCTTCCGAAGTGTATACTGACTTACCCTGGTATTCTAAGTTCCTCTTCCACTCGAGCCTCCAGTGGAGCAGATCCCTGAAATCGATGTCCCCAGCATGAGCATTGCGGAATCCTCCCCTCAGCCGAGTGGATGGAGCAAATGGAGTGGAGGAGGGACTCAGAATGCGGCCTTTAATCTATTCGGGATGTTGGGGGTGGGATGCCCGTAGGAAAGGTGATGCGCGCGATATTTGGCGGTACCCAAGTGTTGTGTTCGGGGTTGGGCGCTCCCCCTCCCCTCATTCCCCCAGACTCGGCCTGAGGGGGGTTCTTTGAGTTACTGTTTATGTAGGGTGCAGACAAGATCGCAGTGTACAGGACCACTTTGCGATTGCGTCAGCAAAGAATGGTTCCCCTGCCCCGTGATGAGGTATCGGCAGAAGTACGTGATTAGACGAAGAAAAGTTGGAAAGCTGGCAGGCTCGAAGCACAGACAAATATTGATCATTTATGCGAATGAAACGAATACGCTTCACACTGGAGACATCTTCATCATTGAACAATGAACTTTATTGACATCATGTACATTGTACACAATGCCAGAGGCCGGCAGAAAAAGCCATCTCAAGGACAGCTTGACGGAGCTGCGGGCCACCGTTTTGGCACCAGCGTACAACAGTGTTCTACAGTACAAAGACATAATAATAAGCCGCGTAGAAATATGGCATCCCTTGCCCCATTGAAAGAATGTAAAAAAAAAAACGACAACAACAACAATAACAACAAGAGAAAGAAAAAAAAGGAAAGAAAAAAATTGTTCAGGTTTCCCACATTTTCACATCCGTTATGACTCGTTTGTAATTTCGTAAAGGCAGTAGGCCTACCTCCACTTCACATATTGCGGGAGCACCTAAAGTTGGACGTCAAATTTTAAATTGGACGAACGAAGCAGACGAAAGAATGACCACAGAATCGCCTGAAGCATTCAAGTTTCTTGCCACTTCTGGTGACAATCCAAGAGAGTGATACTGGATATCGACCTCCGCACCGGCCTACCGCCTTCCTCCTCATACCACTACCTTCGTCAACCCGAAGCCATAATAAACCCCGCAGATCCGATTCCTGGAACAGTCAGGAACGGTGACAAAGGCCAGATAAAAGGAAAGACGTGCGTGGCTGGCATTCCGTCCTTCACGGCGGGGGGAATCTCTCCCCGTAATCTCAAGATGACTCCTTGCAGATTCCCATCCCGAGAAGATAATTCTTTCCCCGAGAACTCACCGCTTCCTAGCGGAAAAGGGGAGCGGTAGCTGTCCAGGAAGGTGACCATCGCACGCTAGATAAACTGGCACAGATAGCCACCCGTAGGGACGGGGCTGCGGCTACGTCAGGTGCGCTGGTGAGACGCCAAAGAGATATAACCGGAACGGAAGAAGCCCGCAAAAGTTGTGAGTTGACGGACACAGGAAGACAGGGGAGAGACAGAAAAGAGAACGGAAACAGGGCCCACAGTGCTGAGATAAGTCGCGAAAAGAGTGGCCGTTTTGTGGACGGAGGCGCCAGCGATTCGGCACACTGCAGGCAAACCGGACTGGAAGTCGCGCCACACACAGGCACGGAGGCGACGCACCGCTGGACGTCGTCGGCGGGCTGGCGCCCGGTTGTCCGGTGGTGGGGAGGGACTGAAGTGTTCGATGGCTATCGGCCGAGACCGCTCCATCACCTCCGCGTTGGTGGTGGTGGCGCTGTTTCGGGAACGCGAGACGTAAAGTATGCACGTGATGGCGCCCGATGTCGCCGTTCTCTCCGTGCGCAGCGGCACGAAACCCTGTTTGTTTTCTTTGCCTCGCGAAGGAAGGGGTTTTGGCACGCGATGGCTTGCACTTCCTAGGAAGGAGTAGTTAAACGGGGGCGTGGGGTTCAACCCCTCGCGGTGCCCGCTGCGTGAATGTGGGGTTCTTTTTTGGTTGTTGTTTCTTTTTGTGCGATACCCCGATCTGAGAAAGGTGCGGCTTTGCAGATTTGTTTAACGTTCTCGTCCGCCTTCTCTTCCGCCAGTGTGCTGGTCTTGCAAGTGCAGGTAAGTTTGCACTGACGTGGGTAGATCTGGAAAGACAGAAGGGAAGGGCCGAGCGTTTTGATAGCCTTTAACTGCGATGTGCACTAACTATGCGAACATTTGTGAGCTAACTATGCGAACTAGCACTATTTTTTTTCGCCGCTATATAATTGGTTAATGGGGAAGAGGCGAAGATAGCGGGATGGTTCTCGTATCAGTAAAATGTCTTTTGAATAATCTTAATGTGTAGTGGTAACTAGATTCCATATGATACAGTTTACGCGGAGCTCATGTGTTTAGGCCCGATATGAAAAAGAACGAAATTATAAAATAACAAAAATGTCACAAAGTAAGGGTGAACTCCTAAAAGACAACAAAAGCCCGATGCGTCTTTGTTGTCTGGTTTACACTTGGGAGGGACGTCGATTAAAAATTTTAACCCGATTAATCGGCAAGCTTTAATCGGTTAATTGATCGACTATTCCGTTGCGTGGGTTTATGAAGGAAAATGATAAATACATTTATAAATCAATGAGTTGATCAGTCAGTCGTTTATTAACGTGCCCAGGCCGCCGCATGGCCTTTGTGCTGGCGCACAAAAAAAAAACCCAACAAACAAAAGAAACACGCAACATTCTAATCAATCAATCAATCAATCAATCATGTTTATTTACGTGCCCAGGAACAGCCAGAGGCCTGAGTGCTGGCGCACGGGTAGTTACATGAAAACAAAATACAAGAAACATATAGCAAGAAACAAACAAGCGACAAGACACACACAAATTGAAGTAGTGAAAATGACAGAAATAAAGCACAGGCGGAGCCTGGGTACAGGTAAAAATAAAAAAAGAAGATGCCTATGTTGCTCTGCCCGTCGTAAAGGCCACACGACAGGCAGAGCAACAAAGTTTGACAGTAATACAACAAAAACAACGGCAAGAGTGTAGAGACAAATGACAAAACGAACAAATGACAGTAAACAGTTTCAAAAATAGGCAACTATCAGTTGGATAGACACAACCGCAGAGAAATCAAATTCCAGAAAAAAAAAAGAACGACAGACATATCATAGGTGTTTAACATACTGTATTCAACAGCGTTGTACGGTAAACTGTAAAGGATTTCTGAAAGATGTCAAGGCGTTCAAAGAAGCGGTTGTAACAATTCTGTATTCTGCGCACAGGAGAATGATTGGATAATAATAATAATAATAATAATAATCAATCAATCAATCAATCAATCAACCTTTATTTTCGGTGCCCAGGAACAACCCTAGGGTCTTGGTACTGGTACACCATATACAAATCGTACATAAAAACAAACTAAAATCAAGACAACACAACACACAAAACTGTATGCATGAAAGAAACAATAAAGTAAAGATAGTTACAGTAATCTCAGAAAGCAAAACAGCAAAAAAGAAAAAGAAAAAAAGAAAAGAAAAGAAAAGAAACAGGAGACCTAGCGTTGCAAGCCATGACACTCGGACAGCGAAATGTTCAAGGCACGTGAAAAACAGGAAATACTCACTGAACATGACAGCGATAAGTTATACGCATAACACGAAGGTTTTATAACAAAATGTTCGGAAGTTTCAACTTTGAAAGAAGTTCAGCATTACAAGCACTGGCACTCAAACGTATACAGAAAGAAATTCAAGCAACGCAAAACAAGGAAATGTGAAAAACAAACAAACAAGAACATGATTTGCCTAAAATAAATACAGCACATAAATTTGCAATGACTAAAGGCACTTAAGCTACAACAGTTTTCAAGTCGTTTGAGAACAAAGAAAAAGAGCTCTGAAATATATCAAGACGATCAGAATATTCATTATATGCACATTGTATTCTGCAGATGGACGAGCGTCTTCTACTTAAAGCATCTGTTCTAAAAGTTCGAAATGTTCGGAAAAGTTTGTTCGGCAAGTTGACATTGATAAGTGTAACCAAGTCGTCACACAAAATATCCCCATGAAGAAGTTTATAAAGAAAGATAATATCAGCTCGCATTCGTCGACACCGAAGGGAAGGAAGATTTTTCAGAAAAGGCACACTGCCGTTAGCGTCTTCTAGCACATGACGGAAGCGGTGCTTAAAGATAAAGAGGAACTTATTTTGAACTCTTTCGATACGGTCACTATTGGACTTGCAAGTTCCATTCCAAACAACAGAGCCGTATTCGAGAAGAGGTAGGCAGAGAGCCGAATACAACTTTAAAAAAGGAAGAGGACCTTTAAACTCTCTAGAATACCTGCAAACAGCACCCAGACATCGAAGAGAGCGACGGGTAATTTGTGTAACGTGGGAAGAGAAAGTCAGAGAAGAATCAAATAGTACTCCCAAGTCTCGAATTTCAGTCACCCTCGGCAATGCAGTGCTTGCAATTTTATAAGAGTATTGCAGCTGTTGAGTTTTTCTACTATAGGAGACAACTTTCGTTTTTGAGGGGTTCAAAATTAGGTCGTTTTTGGTGCACCAACGATGGAATGACGCAATATCAGCCTGAAGATAATTACAGTCATGAATATTGCGCACTTCTCTAAAGATTTTCATATCATCAGCATACAACAAAAAAGAAGAATTTTGAATTACAGAAGCAACATCGTTAATGAAAATGGAGAAAAGAAGGGGACCCAGAACAGATCCCTGGGGTACACCACTTGTTGCTTTGTACCTAAATGAAGTTTGACCGTTAACACTTACATAGCAATATCGCTGCTGGAGATAGCAACGTATAAGACCCACCAAAGAAGCGTGGACATCTAACAGAATGAGCTTGGCAAGCAATAACGAGTGGTTGACTACATCAAAGGCCTTGCTCATGTCACAGTAGACCACATCAAGCTGGCTTCTACCAACGATTGCTGGGACAGCCTGCTCCATGAAGCACGCGAGGTTTGTGGAAGTTGAACGACCACGCATAAAGCCATGTTGATTAGGAATGAGGACGTGTTTAAGTGAGAAAGACAACACCATATGAAGAGATAACTCGAATAGTTTAGAGGCAGAACAAAGGAGCGAGACTGGCCTATAGTTTATGGCGTCAGTTTTTGGGCCTGACTTGAATACAGGGAATACGCGAGAGATTTTCCATGAGCGAGGGAACGTGCCAGACCGGAGACAGTTATTAAACATTGAAGTGAACACTGGAACGAATATGTTTGCATACGTTTTTAGAATGGCGCCAGGAATACCATCTGGTCCACAAGAAAGCGAGGGCTTTAGCCGCTTGATACTGGTCCGCACGATGTTCTCATCCAGTTGGAAACAACCAGAGTTACCGCCCTGGTGACAAGGGGCGCTACTGTTATCACTGCCACCGCTAATTCCAAAAAAAGAAGAAAACTGACGAGCAAAGCAGTCGGCCACCTCCGCAACCTCATTGCCGTTGGAGTCTAGTAAACGAATAGATTCTTTAGTTTTACTGGATCTTGAATGAATGTACTTCCAGAAGGCTCCCGGTTGATGGGTTGCTTTAGCTTCTACTGATGCCAGGTACGAAGCATGATCACGCTTGTGCAATATTTTGCATAAGGCACGTAGGCGCCGAAACTCCTGAGTGAACTGGTTCGCACCAGAGCGCTTCATCTTTCTATGCGCACGTTCTTTGAGTTTAAGGGCATCCCGCAATTCAGAAGAAAACCAGTGTGGGAATTTGAACTTCTTTGGTAAATATTGCGGGATGTATTTCTTCATACCCAAAAGTACAATCTCAGTAAAACGGTCAACTTGTTCATTGACATCAGGTTCGTCAATGACTGTCGACCAAGGGACAGCAGAAAAGTAATCATACAGCCCAACGTAATCTCCCCGGGCGAAAGCGTAGCGAGGTTGCGTGTTGCAGGAACTTACGGAATGGTGGAGCATTGTGGGAAGGGAACAGGAAATAGAAAGAGGAGGATGAAATCTGCCAGGTCTAACTAAAGGACAATCAGAGTGTGACACACTAACATCATCAAAATTCGAAAAACACAGGTCCAAAATGTTTCCGCTGCAGTTTTCTATGTGATTATGCTGTGCCATGGAAGTGAAAGACGAAAAATCTAGTAATCTATTACCCTTCTGTTCAATGTGGTGGTTATGGTGGGAACAGGATAGATGGCTCCACTGAACGCCAGGAGCGTTAAAGTCTCCAAGAAGGAGGACCTTGCGGTTGCATTGAGTAATAAGCTCTTGTTCAATGGAGGAAACTAACTGATTGAATGCGTCAGGAGCTACATCAGGGGGAATGTAAAAAACCCCAACAAGAAGTTTTTCAGTTTTAGAGATAAGAATTTCAACCAATAATAATAATAATAATAATAATAATAATAATAATAATAATAATAATAATAATAATAATAATAATAATAATAATAATAATAATAATAATAATAATAATAATAATAATCAATCAATCAATCAATCATTTATTTGCGTGCCCAGGAATAGCCGGGGGGGGGGGCCTTTGTGCTGGCGCACGGAAACAGAAACACACGAAACATAATGTACACATCTTTCAAATACAAAATAAAATACAAAATACAAAAAAAAACGAAAGGATAGCTTATGTTGAAGTTACGGAATGAAAGTCATTTAAGTGCATGAACTCAAGGATAAAAGACAAATGCAGAATAAGAAAAGTTGGCAGTTACGCCAATACAAACTCACAGACATGTTTGCGAAACAGAGTAGGGCAATCATTAAATATATCAAGGTAATCCGAGTAAGGTAATACTGATAATAATAATAATATCAGTATGCTTCTAGGCCTGGTCGCAGACATTCCTGGTGAGATAAAGAGATCATCGTCATGTCGCTTTCGTCATTCGTCGTAATTGCAGGGGACGCCGATTAATAGTGCAACACTAAAGTGGTGTGAGCCCCCGCTATTAGGAATAGTCATTTTCCCGTCTAGGCTGGCCATCACCTTACGCTTTTCATCACTACAATCTTGGATCATACTTGCATCGTTTCCCGGTGTGGCTTACGGAGAGTTATTTGAACACAACTAAGATCCTCGACATGCCTCCGCTGCCTTTTAACATGACAGTGTTGGTTCCTTTTGCTCGCGTGACTTCAGCCAATTAACCATGATTAATCGCAGCTTAAGCATTAATCGATTAATCTGAAGGTGAATCGATCAATCCCCACCCCCAGTTTGCACGTTTGAAGCTTGAATCAATACCACTTTTCTTTCTTTTTTGTCGGGCTATCAATTTTAAGTAGGGCCGTTTTGTTTTAGCCACTTACTTTACTGTTGTGCTGAACGAAGATTTTTGTAAGATTTTGTCAAGCTGCGGCAGCTACGGTGAACGAGTGAACTGTTCGTGTTTGATTTGCATATGTATGCAACTTGGAAAAGGTAGCTAGCCGATAACGCAGGCTGAGAGATCGGAGACTTCGCGACTGCTGGAGTGGCAAAGCTTGATTTGAAGAGCAGTGATTCTCAACGCATTTCGGCACGCGTCAGCGCGCAGTAAATATGCACAAGAAGAGACAACTGAGATGTGACAAGCCCAGAGGGGCTGTAAGGCACAACGAGCTTCACCACGCGTCAGAAAAAAAATGGAACTGAAATTTTGAGAATATCGTACTAATACGTAAGCATTCGTTTCTGCCACTCCGCTATACACCGAACCTTCTTAAAGTCGGATTCACCGCTCTATACAAATTGATTGCCTGGAAGACCTTTTACTGGTTTCCGTGTACGCGGTACCATATCAAAGTATGAAGACCTGGTGTATCCGTACAAAACGTTACACCCTGCCTGACCTGTTTTAAAAGCCGGCTTCACTTATACACACAAATGAATGGCTAATGCATTATGTCGCATGTGTTTTCCTTGCTCTTTTTATTCCTGATTCTTCTTTGTCAATTAAAAAATGACCAAAAATTTGAATACACACCATAATAAGTATTACAGTAATCAGCTATTTTAACTTGACCAATTATATGCATGCATTTTGCAGATATAAAACGCCAGGTTTTTTTTTTCGGGAAGGCATTTTGTTGGGGTACTCGCCAAGGAAAAACGGGAGGCATTGAAAATCATTTCTATTCGGCGTAACGCAATAGATGGTTGTCTCACTAACCGTATTTTATAATCTGAATCGTCGTCATGACTTTTTGTTTTTGCTTGAACAGTGTTGAAGTCTTCTTTAAAGGGACAGACAACCGAATCTTGTCGTGTATATGTTCTCTAGCTCATACGAAAGCCTGCGTTTTATATAGCCCGGTAACCACAAGCAATCTCTGAATAAATCGGCGGAAATAATTTTAATTTGGCAGCAAACTTCCTAAATCGGAAGGGTGGCGGTTCGTAGTGTCGAAACTTGACACTACAATATGTGTCCCTGTCACGTGGCCTGCAAACCTAGCACCTACTGTAACTGCTGAAACGTTTATTTACGTATTGAAAACCTTTTAACACAAGTCTTTGTACAAGGTTAAATTGTATATGTATTTCTAAACATTATTTTGAAATTTTTAAAGACACGCCGCCCGCCATCTCTGGGTGGTTCTCAGTGTGGCTAGAATCAACCCAGAGTCAACCCATGCCAGGATCAACGGCAGCGTTCAGTAAACAGGCCCAGCGTAGGAGCTTTGACGATTCTGCCTGAGTAGGGGCGTTGATTCTGCCAAAAGATTTGATTTCAGTTTCCAAATACGCAAAACGGCAGCTTAAAAAAAAAAAAGAAACGTTGCGCCCGGGGAGAATCGAACTTCCCACCTGCACAACGTGAAACTAGATTCTACCTATCGTCTATCCCAACAGATGGCGCATTCGTGCAAAATAGACCGTTGCATTAAAAGAAAACACATACAGGAACAGGAAAGCCGGCGATTCAATTTTTTTTAGCTGGGGACAAGTTTTTAAATATCGTTTTTCATTTCGCATACAGACAAAAGTATGTTTGTGCGCTATTCTGTGTCATGGTTGCCAGCATTATTTTTTGGGACAGACACATACAGCCCGTAGATCTAAAAAAATTCGGTTTAAAAAGTTCTAGGGCGTTATCAGCAAAACCGTTTCTCGTCAAGGTGCTTTAAGTGATGCCCTTTCATTTGGGATAGAGAATATATACTCGACAAAAATCGGTTGTCGGTCCCTTTAAAGGGCCTTTATGTACAGCGGTTCATAGAAATAGCGGGATGCAGCGATTCATAGTCTTATAAAAATACAAACTAAGAGGAGCTAGGGTTTTATTGCCTAGACAAAAGGCTGCTTATATTGCTTTTAAAATACTCTCCCAGCAAAGCAGTTGTGTAGAGTGGGAAAGCCGACTTTAGGTGCTCGGTGAAAGCATAGTGGTTTACGCCTTTAATGGTTATTCCCACTTTGGCGTTTTTGCATATTTTTGCAGCGTAGCTGTTTACTTCTAGCACCTGTTTGCGTGCCCGCGTGAGTTCTCAGGGTGGGTATGCGGGCTGGGAAATGTCCGCGAACATGAATTTTCGTAAAGAGAGAAGGCGCTTCGAGGAGGTTTAATAGCGCGCGTGCTGTTCCATACAGGGGTTTTAAACTCGGTAGTACTGACAGGCGACCGTTTATGCCGGTACACCGCAGATGAAGGGAACAGAAAAACGTAGTCAAACGAAGCTGCGAAATTCGTCATCGTCGTCAGCTCTCCAATTACACGACAGCAGAAGCCAGTAGCGGCGCAATGCGCAAGACACAGATCGGAGCCATGCGAAAGCGATAAGGTGGCCCGCAAAGCAAAGCGTCTCAAGCGACAAGATTACAAAGCCCTCAGACGACCCCAAGCGGAAGCAAAGAGAGTATCACGCGTTCAGCTTGACATTCGTGCGTTCTCATTCACAAAACGTAAGGAGTGCCGAGATGTTCTCACGGTTTTTCTTCCGTGAGTGTGTGCAACCCAATGAAATCGGAACAGCTTCGCTGGGTAATCATCCACCACGTGATTGGTTTGTCCCTTGAATTTAGCTTGTTTCAAGTTTGAAAACATCTTTTTTTTTACAGCTGACAGTGAAGATGATGAAGGACACGGAAAGCGACATTAGCAAGGCCCACTGTAAGTAAAAGGAAAAAATGTGATGCATGTTCTCTCTAAGGATGTGAAGGCAAAAGCCAAGTTGGGCCTTCTGTTGATCTTTCTGTTAAACTTTCATGTCACTCTCGTCAGGCCGCTGCCGCAAGCTGCATCCGTACTCTCTTCCTCCCGACGGTGGTTTCGACGAGATGCATTTCGACATGCTCTAACCTCTTTTTCCGTGGCCCACTTTCTGGTCTTTCCGGTCACCATTAGGGCCTGCTCCGTCGTCTTCCACAGCGATGTGCAACCAATCTCTGCGACCACGCGGCGACGCATATACAAGGCGCGTTCATTTTTTTTTTACTTTGCGAGAGTTTGCCTTACGGCATAACAGTTATATGTACAACATCACATTTGTTTCACGCAGAAACGTCAACAGATACCGGTACTGAGGGCCCCATATCCACCGCTGTAGATCAGGGGGTCTTCCAGGATGGAGCCCTGTACCCCGGAGGTGTTGCATGCGAGAGGTTTGAAGGACAGGGTAGGTCCATAGAAGGTGGCTCGTGTCAGATTCGGACGCAGGGACCGTACAAAAGGGACAGGTGGTCGGAAACGGTGCGCGATAGCGGGCAGGCCAAGCGTGGGTCACTGCTGGGGATAAGGCCACCCCAACTCGAAGCCTCTGCAGCAGGATCTCCTCCCAACGAGCGAGCCCACTGGGGAGGTCAGTTCCACGTGGTGGAGTGGCGCGGCGGAGGTTGTTTTTTTACACCAGCAGTTCTTCTAGGGTGGACACCGGAAGAAGTGGTAGCGGCCGTGGAAGGTCGACACGGCGACAGGCGCGATCCGCCGCTATGTGGGCAGGAAGCATGTCCCGGCGCATCTACAAAACACGCACAGGTCATGGGTATGTGTCCAGGATCGCGTGAATACGTGCCGACGTGCTGGTGCTACGCGCAACGCGACGTAGATCACGAATCGCTGTCGTTCCGTGTATATTTTGTGGTCCTGCTCTCTACGGCCGTCCAGAAATGAGGCACACTGCGGTTGGGTACAATGAGAAACTCTTTACTCACATCCTCCACGCTGTCACCCGTCCGGCCACACACAGACACACCGAAAAACACTCTGCCTCGAGTTCGAGTCCCCGCGCGCGGTTCTTCAGCACCACCGCCCGCTCCTTCGCCTCGCTGCCCGCTGCCCGTCGTGTCCGCCAGCGCCATCTCTCGGGGCCCGACGTCCCCAGGTCCCGCGGCAGCAAAGTGTGCGCGGGGGAATCTTGGAGGCCATGCGTGGCCGGTGGGTGACCGGCGGCGAAGAGGGCCCGAGGAGAGAGCTCGTGGCGAGGGGCGCAGAAGCGCTCCCCACATCTCTCCCCCCCCTCAAGCCTCGCCCGCCGTCCCCAGAAGCAGCTGGTCGGCGGTCTCCTCCGACAGGTCCATCTCGTCGGCGTCCTCCGGCGTCAGGCTGGGCGACTCGAGCGCGTGCCCCAGGCCGGCGTCAGTGGCCGCCCCCGGAGGGGCCGCAAACGGCTGCCAGGCCGCCCCGCTGTGTACCAGCAGGCTCCTGGGGGCCGGGTCCGGTGCCCCGATGGGTGGGGCGACGAGCGCGGGCCTGCCACCCGCCAGCCCCTGGCTCGCCGCACATTCCAAGGGCTCCCCGGACACCAGGCCGCGTGCGACGGCCGTGAGCAGGTCGGGGCGGGTGGCCATCAACACCCGCACGGCCGCCTCCTCGAGCCCGGCGGTTAGCCCGGACGGCGCCGACCAGCGAAGGCCGGCCGCGCCGGCAGCTGCGGCCCGCGCCGCCCTCTGGCTCCTCGCCGTCCGCTCCAGGTGCAGGGCGCCGATCCGGTGGGCGTCCCAGCTGACGACGAGGGTGCCGCAGGTGCCGCACAGCGCCCTCCGCTCGTCCTCGGAGAACGCCGGCGGCGGCTCGTCGTCCCGCTCCGCCAGCGTCAAGCCGCGGAACGGTGGCGGCACCCCCTCCGGGTCGTCCCCGCGCTCGGGCCGGGCCTGGTCCCTCCAACGCGACCGCGCGCAGTAAGATACTGCCGCGCCGTCCGCGACCACTGTCCAGGTGGCCGCGCTCCGCAGCTTCTTCGTTCCTCCCCCTCTCGGGGCGGCGCGCGCCGCCGATGAAACCGCTCAACTCGGCGCGCGCGCTTCCGCCGCCTCCATCGGGGCTGCTAGCCGCGCGTGCACCCGCCTCCAGCGGCGCACGCGACAAAGCATCGGCTACCTTGTTGGTGCAGCCTCGGCGGTACTCGATTGTGTACGCGTAACGTTGCAACGTCAGCGCCCACCTCGCGAGCCTGCCTGCGGGGTTTTTAAGCCCCTTCAGCCACGTCAGTGCCTGGTTATCCGTCTGCACGGTGAAAACCGCGCCATCTAGGTACATGTCGAACTTCGACAACGCGAACATGATAGCCAAGCACTCCTTTTCGGTTACGGAGTAATTCCGCTCCGCCGGTGTGAGCGTGCGGCTCGCGAAAGCGACTGGCCGCAGCTCGCTCTCGTGTTCCTGCAACAAAACAGCTCCCACACCGTAGTCACTAGCGTCTGTCTGCAAAACAAACGGTTTGTTCAGGTCGGGAAGGCGCAAACTAGCGGTGTCCGCTATTGCGCAAGCCAAAGAAACGAAGGAATCCTCTTGTTCCTTTTCCCAGACCCACTTTACGTTCTTCCGCAACAGCTTGTAAAGAGGCCGTGCGAGTTCCGTACAGTGCGGTATGAACTGCCTGTAGAAAGCAACCATGCCCAAAAACCTTCGCAGGCTTTTCACGTCTAGTGGTCGAGGGTAACTAAGGATGGCCTGCAGCTTCTCATCGTTCGGTCTCAGGGTACCATTGTCCACGACAAAACCCAACAGATCGACCTTAGATGATGCCAGCTGCACTTTCCTTGGGTTGATCGTCAGACCGGCCTTCCTCATGCGTTCCAGGACGGAACTCAAGTGCACGAGGTGCTCCTCAAAAGTCTCAGAATAGATCACCACATCATCCAGGTAGGCCATCGCATAGTTGTACCTCGCGTCCCCCAAGACAATGTCCATCAGCCGCATGAACCAACTAGGAGCGTTCGACAAGCCAAACGGGAGTCGAGTAAATTCGAAGAGCCCGCGGTGGCAGGTGAATGCGGTCTTTTCGATGTCAGCTTCGGACATTTGAATCTGCAGGTACCCTCTGCTAGCGTCCAGCACAGTGAAGTAGCGAGCGTTGCCCAGCTGATCTATCACCGACTGAATGCTCGGAAAAGGGTACGCATCTCTCTCGGTCAGTGCGTTCAGCTTTCTGTAGTCTGCGCACAGTCGTACTGAACCGTCTTTTTTCAGTGCCAAGACTACAGGGGATGCCCAGCGGCTTCGTGAGGGTCTCACTGCGCCTGTCTCGATCATTTTATCTAGTGCGCAGTCGAGGTGCTTCCTCTTATGGGCACTTATCGGCCTCGGGTTGAACCGGAATGGCCGAGCATCACCCGTGTCTATCTCGTGCTCTAGCACATCTGTCAAGCCAGGTCTCTCGGTAAAGCAGTCCGAAAAGGGGAGCAATGTTTCCGCCAACATTCGGCGCTGATCATCGGATCCTGCAAAAGATGCGACAATCGCCTCGACCTCGGCACTCATCTTTCCTGACGCATCCCTCTGGCCCTCCGCGGCACAGTAGAGATTGCTTGCCGGCTGCGGTCGTAAACCGGGCGTCGGCGTGTTCGCGAAAGGAAAGAACTGGGTTAGCGGCCCGAACTGGTAGCCGTTCCTCCCCATGTCGAGCACGATGCCCTCCTTTGAAAGGAAGTCTCTCCCCAGTATGACCGAGGTAGACAAGCCAGGCAGGTAAACAAAACGCTGCCTGCGCTTCTTGCCTTCCAAAGTGAGCGTAAGTCTAACGGCTCCCTCTGCTTTCGCTGACCCTGCTGCTAAGCTCAAGGGTGTCCCAGCGGACCTGACCAAGATTCTTCTTTTCCGGCAGGCTTCGAAGATTTCGTCTCCGATGAGAGAAACCGTCGAGCCCGTGTCGACCAGTGCAAAAAGTTCCTGACCGACTAATTGCACTCGCATGAATGAGGCAGACGAAGGGGGTCTCCCTGCGCCCTGCATGCGGAGGGGGCCAGCTGCCCGTCGACGCCAGCTTCGGGGTGCCCTGGGGGCTCCCTCGCGCCCCCTCTGTCTGGCCCCCTCTTCTCGCTTCCCGCCGGCGACGACGAGCCACCGTCCTTCACCGTCGCCGGCGATCCGAGTTTCCCTGCGTGCTACGCATTTTCTCGGGGCATTGACGGGAGAAGTGGCCAGGCTTGTGGCAAAACCAGCACAAACGGGCCATTTCGTCCTGCTGCCCCCTTCCTACGCCTGCGTTGTTTCTTTCAGAGGAGTTTGGGTGGCCGCCATTCGCTCCCCCTTGTCCTCGAAAGCCGGCGTTTTGTCGAGGGGCCGATCGGCGGTCTTCCAGCCCCGAACGGCGCCTTTGCTCGTAGGAGTACGGGTCTAGCGCCCTGATAGTGGCGGAGTTCCCCACTGCAGTCTCTTGCCTCACGGCCATTGTTTCGGCCTGATGGGCGCTAGGCACCGGCGCTCCTGACCAAGCGCAACCCGGTTCGAGCGATTCTCCGGGCCTCGGCGGCAGCCTGTAGCGCAGCTCGGCGAGCAGATCCGCCTGAACTATGCGCGCTTCCTGTGCGAGGGCCTCGAGGTTAGGAAAACTCCGACCCCGCAAGTGCGGTCTAAAACGCGGGTGGCATTGCCTGCACACCCGTGCTACTTTGTCCGCGTCGGCTGCCGCTGGGTCGGCCCGTTCGTAGAGCTCCTGCATCGCCCGCACGTACTCGAGGAGGCTCTCCTCAGGGTACTGCGTGCGAAGTGCAAGCTCGTCCCTCATACGGTGTTCGTAATCGGGTGGTAGGAACTCCGCGCGGAATCGGTCCTTGAAATCTGCCATCGACGTGAACGCCGGCTGGCAGCGCCTCCACCGCGCAGCGGTTCCCACCAGTGCTACGGGCAGGACTTGCCTCAGCACATCCTCCCCCGATGCGCCCAGCGCCGTTCGGTAGGAATCGAGTTGTTGAAGGAACTCGTACACCAATTTCGCGTCACCGTAGCCGGAGTATGAGGGGACCTCAACGTTAAGGCGCGGCCGCGAACCTGACGCTACTGGGGCCGCGGCGGGGGCCACCGGCGCCGAACCGAGCGTTCGGGTAATCTCCGCGAACATCGCGGTCATCTGCCTCATCATGGAGGCGAGATCTGCGGGCTGCGACTGCTCAGCAGCCTCCCGCATAACGGCGTCCGCCGCCGCGTCTTCCCCCGAGCCCTGCGGGCTCTCCTTTTGTCCCGTCTCACTCCTTGTGGTCGGGGCCATCGCGAGCGAACTATGTCTACAACGCCAAACTGCACACACACCGGTACAAAACACTCCGCGCTAGCTACTTACGCAACGCGAAAAACGAACCACATTCAGAAATCTACAACGGGAACAGAGGCATCCAGACAATATATGACGAAAACTCAAGCAAACACACATCAAAATAAAAAAAAACTGCAATAGGCGCGCATCAGAATACACGAACGACTTCTTCTCAAGCGCTACATACCTTCCTACAAGCCTACAAGACGCTACGTATCAGGGCCGTAGCCAGAAATTTTTTTCGGAGGGGGTTATGGGTTATCGGAAGGGAGGATATTTGCCGAAAGGGGCATTAAGTCTGGCTCGAGGGCTGCCTGGAAAAATTTTCGGAGGGGGTTCTATCCCCCAAACCCCCCCTCTGGCTACGTCCATGCTACGTATATATACCCACGATGTAATGTAGTCACCTAAGCCGTTACACAAACACAGAACGAAGAACGCAAAAACTTCAGGTTTTCGCAGCTACCGTGAAAACTAAACTAAGAAACCACGACTCCGCCATCCACCAGATTTACCATACATGCATCTATACGGCGGAAAGGTCCGTGAAGCCTAGTGCCCAAAATGGCGCTTCCTTTCCGGAACAAAGGAATACCGGCCCAAACCGCAGTGGGCCCCTTCCCGGCCGCCGCAGAGAGCAAATGTCCACTGGTGGGCTTGGAATCAGCCCCACTTTCGGGCGCCAGATGTGGTCCTGCTCTCTACGGCCGTCCAGAAATGAGGCACACTGCGGTTGGGTACAATGAGAAACTCTTTACTCACATCCTCCACGCTGTCACCCGTCCGGCCACACACAGACACACCGAAAAAAATTCCCCCGCATTTCCCCGAGGGGGAGAATGTGAAAGTGCGAATGCACGGTTGTCGGCCCGCTTGCGGCGCTTGCGCTCGGCCCCCGCAGCCCACCGCCTCGCCGCCTTCTCTTCCATCTCTTCCATCGGGTTTGTAGTATCACGTGTACACCACGCAGTTATCAAGCCGCTATAACGCCGCTGAGTCGCCAACGCACGCCGCTGACGACGTAGTTTGAATGCGTTAAAGATATAAGGCGCGTCACTAACACTGATATCAGCGTCGCGTCCGTGGCTTGGTCGGTAGAGCGTCGCGCTGCGGCCGCTAAGTCCTCGGATCGAAACCTGGCGCCGGATGCTGTTTCTTTTTTAAATATAGAGGAGCACTGCGGACGCCGCCGCCGCCGCCGCCGGCGGCGGTGGATGGTTTGGGGTCGCTTATAAAGTGCATTCGCACTTAAAACACTCTGCCTCGAGTTCGAGTCCCCGCGCGCGGTTCTTCAGCACCACCGCCCGCTCCTTCGCCTCGCTGCCCGCTGCCCGTCGTGTCCGCCAGCGCCATCTCTCGGGGCCCGACGTCCCCAGGTCCCGTGGCAGCAAAGTGTGCGCGGGGGAATCTTGGAGGCCATGCGTGGCCGGTGGGTGACCGGCGGCGGAGAGGGCCCGAGGAGAGAGCTCGTGGCGAGGGGCGCCGAAGCGCTCCCCACAATTTCCAGTTTCACGCAGGTAGTTACTACTGTCGAGTGTCGATGCAAGCGCTTGGAGACCATCCCGAATAGCAGTAAGTTCTGCCAACAGGCTTGGTAGAGAGCGGAGGTTCCCGTAGGCGCAGCACTAGTTTAAGGTTGGGTGAGAGGGACAATCCAAGTCTGTGGTTACGAGGCAGTCGTGTGCCCCGGTGTCCACGAAAGCTTTGCATGACTCGTGGCCGCATCGCAGGCGCCCAGTGACGGACATGAAGGAGGACTGCAGCCACAAGGCGTGTTCAGAACGTTCTACACTCCGTCTCCTTTTCTCAGAAACCTTCACCGGCCATGCTATTTCGCTTTTCTTGAGGGCACTCAAATTTTCTGTACTTAGGGAATTTCATAAAATATGGAGATCTAAAGCTTTCGCCCTAATACAACTTGCAGACTTCAAGTTTGACAGCGTCTGCGGGCATATTGGAATGCCTAAGCTGTTTTAAATAAGGGGGGGGGGGTGCCAGGAGCATGGCGCCGCAGCGATTGGTGGATTTGGCACCGCCGGCGTCGTCGTCAAGCAGCAACGTCACCAACTGGAGCGGTGGGCCCCGTACGCCGGCTCCCGGCTAGCGGGACACTGCGTCCTAGAGCGACGCCTTTGCCGATGTCTTCCTCTCCGGGCACGCGCACATCACCGTCCCGTCATGGCACCTGCGTTTTCGCCCAAAACGCTGACTATACATGTATGTAGTAAGTACTCCAGCGGGGAAGGTTGGGGAGCCGCCCGTGGTGCGAGAACTCTGGACTGCTTACGATGCTCCCTTTTCACCTGTACATTATCATCATCATTAACTGCCGGACCAGCACTTCGTTCTTATCTCTTTAGATACTCATCATCCCGGTGTTCGCGGCCTCCTCGCACGAGCTTCCGAATAAACTGTTGCCCTGAACATCCACCTCTCCCGTGAACCTTGTGCGCCCTATATATACGGCGGACTTCCGTTTCACGCGTAGCATTGATTTCCGAGTAATTTCACTTCCGATGACGTGTAACGCCCTGCATTTGCACAGAAATCCATAATTGGCGGAGTAAACAACTTTAGTCTCTGTATAGCGTAAATGGAAATAATTCGTCGAAGGGAGTTTTGAGAAAGTAACAGATACGAAGAATAGAAAAAAAAAAAAAAACGTTTTGCGTAAATGAACTATGTACAACGGCAACGAAAGACAAATCAAAAAAGAAAAAGGCAGGAAAAGAACGACGGGAAAGCCAGTAAAAGCTTGCTGGGAGCGCCGTTTAAAGTTTAGAAGGCTGTTTTACCAAGTTCTAGAGTCATGGAAACAAACTATCCCATCGATATGTATCGGCCGTAACTTTGGAGAATAAATTACACCAAAACCATTCACAATTTCGCAAAAGATTTTGTAATGTTCATATCCTTGCTATGTGCGAAATCACTTTTCTGCGGTTGTTTCGCTAGGTTCCTTACCTGTCGGCTTTTGAGCGGGAAAGTTGGGGACGAACACAACTCTATTTGTGTTTAGTTGCACACCTTCCATATTCGGCTCATATTATCTTTGGAAGCTATAATGTGCGCCCCTATGTACACACAGCCGAGCGAGAAGTATACCGGCCGACGTACAGGAAACTTTACCGCTCCTTTCTAAATGAGGCTGAGAGAATCGTGAAAGCTTTATGACATCAAGACTGCGCCAAAAGTGCGCCAAAACCTCGAAAGTGCGTCAAAGTGGTTTCGAATGGTTCTGCATAGCTATATACGTCGTGCTCAAGCATTCTTTCTCTTTGACCATGCGACTGGATCGAGTGAACAGACAGACAGACAGACAGACAGACAGACAGACAGACAGACAGACAGACAGACAGACAGACAGACAGTCGCGTTTAGGCAACACAAGAAACACTATCCTATTCAGAAAGGAGAAACGTAAAACAAAAACACAAGAATACCGCACGATAAGCTCTTGATGAGAAGGAAGTTTTCCTTGAAAGGATCCCTTGTTAGGGAGGGCACGTATTTCGCGAGACCCTTGCAGCCTGACAAATCGTGACACGGCCTCCCTCCCACCCCTGACTTAGACGCACTTAATAGAGCATCCTCGTACTGCAGCGTCCGTGGAAAGACGTTGATGGAGAGACGTTAAGCTGTTAAAACACGACTGGTTAGCGAAGAAGTGGGAACTTTTTATGGACTTGGAAGTCCATTTTTACGGCTGCAGGGTTTTTCTCAATCATACGATAAAAGGCAGAAAAAAAAGAAAGAAAGCAAGGAAAAAAAACGAGGGGGGGGGGGGATCTTATGGCGAACAGTTTGAAACTTCTTCTTTTTAAATTGTCACCAAGATGAGAATCTACGTGTTATATATTGACGCGGATGCAGCTAGGTTAGATGAGATTACTTCTGGAATGTGCAGCGGCGGCGTGCGTTTCGCCCCTCAGGTTTTATGCCTCCGATAACTCGAAAGATTCCACGTGCAAATGCGGCGAAATGGGGCACCACATTCCTGCGAGTTAGGGGCCAGGACTATAACAAGGAAGAACGAAAAAAACAAAACGGGGCTAGAAAGGGCATCCGAAAAATCGTAAAAAAGTGTGTGTGTGTGTGTGTGTGTGTGTGTGTGTGTGTGTGTGTGTGTGTGTGTGTGTGTGTGTGTGTGTGTGTGTGTGTGTGTGTGTGTGTGTGTGTGCGTGCGTGGTAGAGGGCCAGCTTTCTGTGTATGTTGCGTCGGGGCGGGTGTGATTGGAAAATATAGGGCAAGCAACACAACTTAGCAACTGGATAAAGTGGCCTATTTGGTATTTCATTGTTTGTACAATTGAGCGCAAAAAACGGACAGGGACTGTGAAAGGACACTTGTGTCGCGTCCTTTCACAGTGCTTCTCTTTCTTTGCGCTCAACTGTAATAACATGGCCAAGAACACTTTACCGAAGTATTAAACGCAGTTTCAGAAGGTAACTTTTATACTTTCTGAAAGGCATGCATAAAAAAGAGGAGGGATGATGAACATTTGAAATCAGAAATAGTGGGAGACCCAATTACGCTGAAACCTGTGCTTATGGCCATTCCGACACGCACTGAAAATTCAGGCTATGATGTGTGCACTGAAAAAAAATCAGGGAAGCTTGCACTCACGAGCAAGACTTGAATGGCGAAGCTGTCGTAGGGGAGCATTGCCGGACACATAGTTAAGTTTCAGTATGATTGTTTATTTGCATAGTTGCGGTGCTAGTAATCGTCGTCATATGCATCCAAGAGGTCGTCGTATTCCTCGCGGCGAGTGGTAAATGAAGAGTAGTCCTCAGCATTGTACACTTCCACCAGCCCTTCTTCATCGACTCGATGCAGCGGTGGCGGGATCTGCAAGTCGTCTCGGGTGGGATGGGCACACTCCTAGCCTTGTCTCCAATTACCCATAATGGCTCCTAGAGAATGCGGCGGCCGCGGTGACATCTCCCAAGCAGGGTGTCTTTTCTTCTCTAGCATTAGCGCTGGATATCCTCTCTTTTTCTTTTTGCTAAAGCCACTCTGCGTGCAGGGGACGCTCGCCGGCCGCCGCGGGGCACGCGCCCACGAGCAATCACATTTTATTGGTATTTTTTCCTGCAACACCGAACTTACGGCTTGTACAACACCTGCACTGTTAAACAAGTGGCGGATCGTATCTATGTCACGAGAAGCTTTCACCGTGGGTTGGAACGAAAATGCGCGTGGCATTTCGTTGATAATGGTATTGTGATAACCGTGGTTGCTGATTTTTGTGAACGGTGAGTAATGACAAGTGCGCAGGACATACGAGACGTAACAAAGAACGTTCAACGTCTCAATCTTCCTGGTCAACAGGCGACCAGCTCCAAGCGTAGTGAACGTGATACCCACAGTAACTGGGTCTTTCGATTGATTGTAGGGCTTTATACTCCCAAACGCAACGCAGGCGGTGAGGCGCGCCGTAGTGGAGGGTTCCGGATTAATTTTGACCACTTGGGCGGGATCTTTAACGAGCGCCAAAATCTCGTCACACCGGCGTTTTTGCTTTTCGCCTCCATCAGAAAAGCGGCCGGCGCGGCAGGGAATCGAACGCGTCACCTCGTGCTTAGCAGCACAAAGCCTCAGCCAGAGTGCCACCGAGGCGGGTAACTGGGTCTTTTCCAGGTGCTGTTCCGACAGTCGCTTCCTGGGGCAGCACCTAGGGCGCGGTACCGGGTGGCGAGTGTTACCTGGGTAAGATAAAACCCAGCGCCGCACCAGGTAGGAATTCCAGCAGCAACAGCAGCACCAGCAGCAGCAACTCCCTGAATACAGAGAGAAGAGGCTAGGAAAACATCGCAGTACTTCTGTGTCGAAAAAATTCGCCACTGGTAATTTCCGGTTTCAAAACTGTACCTTTTTAATGCTGTTAATCGGCCTCCCTAAGCTGCTTCTGTGAACACCCATGAGTTAAAATTAACGTGAAAAGAGTTGCGCCAAGAGACAGAAGTGACAGGCGTTAAATAAATTGCAACAGTGGCGCACGCTTTTAAAGCCGACTTTTTTGTCAGTTTAACCAGACGCTCTTTTAATTAGGTGCTCCCGTTAATTATACAAATGGTTCTTGCTCTGTTGCCGCCCTGTATTCACGCTCTAATCTTTATCGTAATTAAGCAGGATAAGATGAATAAATGATCTGAGGCTTGAAGTTAGTAAGCGGGGCAGTAAATTAAAAGAGGAATATACCTTGTACTGTCACCTAGCCATAGGCAAACAACAAAAATAAAGCCAGAGCCAGCGCTTGCACAACCTTCTCTCGCGTTTCTTGTATTCTTCTCCCGCGTTTATGCAAGAATTCAACATGAACAGTAAACAAACAAACAAGCAAACAAACAAACAAGCAAACAAAAAGAAGGCCTGCACCAAATATTGGGCAGCAACGTTTTCATCTGCCCTGAGAAAATACCGTATTTTTGCGGTTACAAGCACCCCCCCTCCCCCCCCCCCCCCCCGATTCTAAGCAACCTCCCGTCCTTTCAGGAAAAAAAATCGGAAAAAGTTTGCATGCGAATCTAAGCACCCCAGTTTCTAAGCAACCACCGCAAGGTGGATTTAAGACGCGTAGAAACTGGCCCGAGTTGGCGTTTGTGGCCGAATAATTTATGAAGTTTGCAATTATAAACCATTCGACGGAACAGAAGACGACCTGTTGTGGGATACAGAAAGCGGTGGCTCAAACGGAACAACGGACTCGATGGGAAGTAAGGGTGACATACCGTCAGACGTAAGCAGTGGATTCACAGCCTGTACAAATTTTTTCTCTTGAATCTCTGCCAAATGAAACATTAATTCTTGCGCCCATCTCGTCGAGATACCGCCACAAAAAGTGTGCGTGTTGTTCGTATCTAAGCACCCCCAAAACTTTGGGGAACCACGATCGTAGAAAAAAGGGGATGCTTAGCATCGAGTAATACGGAATAATCATTTTTGTCTTATGTTAGTTCCAATGCTGAGAAAGGCATGCAACTCCCCGTATGCCGTTCTTCGTTAATTACTAAAACGAAGGTTCGGTTGCAGCACTACGAATATTTGCATTTCGAAATGTGCCACGAAACCCTGTGAGAATTACAGAACTGCATGCGGTTAGCATCGCACATCGTACTAATACCGCATCAACCACGCAAGCTGATCGGTGCTGCCATCTGTCGGAACGCGGCACGTAACTTCAGTTTCTGCTCCCTCTCCTGGGCAGTCGGTCAGCGTCCGGCCGTCTCCTTTCCCCAGTTCTCCTGCCCGCGCCTGGTCAGCCTTCCTACAAACGTCCTGCCGATTCTTTTTGCTCGTACGGCCGGTTCGAAAAGCGCATTCCAAAGTTAAGCGAGTCGAGAGCGTTTTCGTGTTCGCGGGAGGCGGAGGCTTTTGCATTGGCATGTGGGCGCTCGCGGCGACCGAAATCAGAGGAAGGGTGGGTTCTCATGAATATCCAGACTAGGCGCCGTGAAAAAGAGACACCGAGGGCTTGTTTGTCTTAGACACTAACCTTCCGTCTCCGTTTTAAGTCAGAATTGACCACGGCGGCTTGCCCGCAAAAAGTACGGCAGATAAAAAAAGCGGGAACACGAGGCGGGCAGCAACTGTGTGGGCCACCACCACCAGCACTATTGCAACAGGAAGGCGCTTGAGTGACGCACCATTAATCTTGGTCGTGGACGAAGATAGCAGTTATCGCTCTGGCGTCGTTCATTTTTCGATGACGAATGGTTTTGAAACGCCGCTG
The DNA here is from genome assembly GCF_048455015.1 of Haemaphysalis longicornis. Classification (NCBI taxonomy): domain Eukaryota; kingdom Metazoa; phylum Arthropoda; class Arachnida; order Ixodida; family Ixodidae; genus Haemaphysalis; species Haemaphysalis longicornis. The sequence continues at coordinate 54,172,740 of NW_027526460.1, forward strand.
CTGCTTCCCTTCACAGTTGGTATCGTTCTCAATTTTGTTCTTTCTTGGCCTTCTCGATTACGTTATTTTCTTCTTCTTCGCAAGCACACGCGGGAAACCTTTCACAGTTGCAGCTAAACTGAAACGCGACTCCTTCGCTCCGTTTTTGGTGGTTGAACTGCTCCTTTTCCCTCTCTGCTCATACGCTGCCGCTGCTCGACTTACGAAGTGTCCAGTTTAGGCCCCACAGCGAGACAAGAAAATGACGCTTACAAATGACCGGAGTGTGTGCCCTAAGAAAAAAAAAAATTAGTCGGTGTCGTGAGAGTTGCTGGAAACCGCGAGTACGCTGATAAAAAGCCTTGCAGATGAACTGAGCGTCTGTACAACTTAGGTTCGCGCTGATAGGCTTAGGCGATGTAATTATTTTATTCCCAGCTTTCGTACGGCATAAAAACTACCAGAAAACGTCGTAAGCAAGTGTGACTGGTTGTGTGAACAGGAGAGGAGACTAATCTCTCAGAAGCGAAGGAGTTCTGGAATGAATAGTAGGGGTATCAGTTGTCGACCCTGTGGGACGCCACGCATTTGGGAAATAGACATGTCGCTGTGGGCGTCTGTATCGCTGTTGGCTGCTATAGTTCGTTGATCATTTCGTTACGCCTAAGTAAAATTATCAATCACATCCACTGACAAACATTCTCAGCTATATATATTAGGCGGGGTTTCTTGACTGCACCATTCTTGGAACACTAATCAGTTTTGAGAAGACGCCGCGCAAGGACCCGGGTCACTGAAGATAGGAATGCCTGCAAGAAGATTAAATGTGCGGAAGGATTAGTGTGAGAAACGATGGCTACATAGACTGATAAATGGCGAGGAGAATCAGCTTTATGTTGACAGGAATAACTTGCGGGAAAATTCAACGCCAAGAGAGATCTGAAAGGAGCAGCAGGACAGGGAGGGGCAAGGAGCAAGGAACCAGTGCGATAGAAAACAGAAGTTGCCGAGCTCACGTGTTACACTCACAGTGTCGATGTAATACACTTCACAAAAATAAATACCAGTTATTTCAGAGGTTCCTTATTAAGAAAATAATTCGGGATAGTTCGATGATAGCCGCAACGTTCAATGTTTATTAGATGGGTGCTGTCATTCGTTCCCTAATACTCACCAAATGAATATCTTTCTAGGGCCGCTTTATATGAGCCCTTCTTTCTTATTTAGGTACTGTCCGGATAAAACTGTATTCCTTATAGTAAGTGATCTAACGATGTTTAACTACTAACAGACATATTGTAATCCGTATTCTGGAACACAAAAGAGGAAGAAATATCGGTCGGAGCAGTCACTGCACATCTCACTCGTAAAGCTGTGATATACAAATTTCGTCACATGGGACCCTTCCTGCCTGTCTATTAAACGCTACTTTCAATTTGCTTCAATTTGTCTTTAACCCTGAGACTAAGCTAACTGAGCATATATCCTCTAACATTTCTTGGGAGCCTTCTCCTAATCCACTAAACAAGACAACGTCATCTAGAAATCTTACTGGTGTCCCTGACTTCTCTTTTCAAGCTAGATAAATACTCCCTCCAGACATGCTGCAGATAACTTCGGTGAGATTGCCGCTCGAACCGACAGTGCCTGCACGCCCCATTAAAGAAAATTTCAGGGATGCGCGGCGTAATGAAAAGTGCACAATTTAAAATTTTCAGTGGTGACGAACTGACGACAGAAAACGCACTGTCGCACTTCGTTGTATATTCAGCACCCCGCTATGGGCCAAGCACTACTTGCAAATATTGGCGTAGCTCATATGGACTACTAAAGATGTAACGACAATTTGAATGGACTGCCACAGCTTTACCGTGTTTTGGATACTCACCCCGACTGTCGCGATAATTATTATAGGGCTCGCGCAGCCAGCCGTTGTACAGAGCCTCGAAGCTTTGCAAGTGGATTAAGGTCAATTTCGCCTTTCGCGGTAAGAAAGGAAGGAAATAAACTTTATTTTTCCAAGCACCCTTAGTCCAAGGTGCCTTCTTTGGAAGCCACGGCCAAGGCTGCAGAAGCTACAGAAGGTGCGTCGTGTCATCGTAAATTATGTTGTACGCATACGCGTTCAAGCGCACCCTTTTGGAATGTAGCAGCCGTTCGTAGTGTTTCATTCACTCGCGCCCAGACATCAGCCGACCCTTTAGTATCATTCACAAACGCTCTTGGTCGAGGCAGGAGGATCCATACATACTTTTTTGCCTTTCTTCAGAGCCTTGAAGGCGCACCTTTCTTTCTCAAACTATGCTGGGGAAACTTTGTTTTAAATTTCTGCTTCGCGTAGAAAAGTTTCAATCCCGACTTCGGCGATACAGAAAACTGCAAGGCGATATCCCGTGTACGAAGAGCATAATTTCTCACCGAGTTGTTCCGAAGTGCTCAACCGCGTTAACGATATTCCGTATAGACAAACGAAACATTTCACGTTGTGGTAGGAACAACACCGTCATCGCCCAAGTCTACCTGACGTATATAAATGACCCAGGTTACAAAAAAAAAAAAAAAAAAAAAAAGGAGGGAAAACCGGGGCATCGTCGTTGAAGCATCGCGTTAACCAAAGTCTGGCGCCGTGATTAGCTGCGTACCATTGCTGATTATACAAGCCTCTTGTAAGAGCACAGCAGGGGGCAATGGTACGCATTGTTTTCGTGGCTGCGTGCCCAACCAGACGGGACGCCGGGTGCACGCACATCCATCATCTTGGTCGGCTTCAGCGCGCACGTGCTCGATGTGGCCCGGCACGCAAAGCAGACGTGAACCAGCTCACGGTGCCGTGTTGCACTTCGCTCACCTCCACTTGACGAATTGCACGCAGCTGGGGAAAGGATGCGCTATGATTTGCGATGGTAATGCCCCAGGCACGGCAAGGGATCGGGAACGGCTTTTCGCTTCAGCTCACATCGACGAGCACGAAAATGGAGCTGACATCTAGCAACACCACGAAGCTAGCCGCTTCGGACCTTTATGTTGCAAGTCACGAAACATTTAAATAAACATTCAATTGTGTGAGAGATATTATCACACATTTACCATTTCGTTCAGGTTTTGTCACGAAACGGCTTTAAAGACCGGGGAAAAGACGCCCGGGTTGGCCATTTTGATTCCTTCACGTCAAGAACTTTGAATATTTTGATTAGCTCAGTAAAGGGTACACACGTAATAAATAAACGAATAATAATAAACTTCCGCTAATATACTAATAGTTCTTGCGACGCGATGCTCCTTGCACAATGCGCAGGCGGGCACAGGAAGACTGTCCTAATGCGGTCGTTGCTCAGGTCTATCGTTTTGGATCAGCGACATCCTCAAGAAAATTAAATGAACGCGTGTGTTGACTGCGCAAAAAATCACGACTTTAGATGCAGGCGCACGTGTCACGCTTGTTGGCTCCTAAACAGGTCGCTTCGTGATTCGGTGCGCCTCGTTCGCCCCGTAAAACAAAGGCTCGCGAGCGCTGCCTCCGTGATAGGGATCATGAAACCACAAACTGCGCGGCTGCGTGCCCAAATGCAATGCAGATCGGCTGCATTTTTCACCGGATGAAGGCGATTACGTCTTCGCCTGCACGGGGCGCAATGGACGCCTCGCGTGCGCGCGCAGACGACGGAAGAGATCGTCTGCGACTTCCTAGCAGACGACGTGCGTTTCGTGTCGTCTGCTCGCGTGCGAGACGCACACTCGGAGTGTACGTTCGTGTGTGCACAAAAGAACAAAGTGTGTATGTTGTCGTGGCTTCTTCTAGAGATGGCGAGGAACAAGCCGTAGCATTCAAGACGCTGCCTCAGTCCTCCTGATTGCGGCTTTTGCATCATCCCCCTCCTATTTGAAGAAAGTTTGGGCTTCCATATTTCTTGCTGCTGCGGACTGCAGCCGGAATAGGATTGCGTGAGCTAAGGTGCTTGCTTCTCGGCAAAGACGGCCTCGGCGGAAAACAGCTGTCTCGTTGTGCTTCTCAACGATTTTTCCCAAGATCGGCTTGCAGATTAGACTGAATCCAATACGGAGGAGCAAAGCTCGTCTTTGTTGGGTGATAGCTCCACCTGCGGCGCTGCTAGGGGTCGCTCGAGGTAAGTGGGCAGATGTTTTTATCCTTGCTTCTCAAACTACGCTCAGGTTAAAAGGCTGGTACTTTGAATGCCTGGTTTGTGAGCGGCGATGAATCATAAATACGTCCATAGAAGTGATTACTGACACACGGACTGCTAACCATAACCTATGCATGATTTAACCAGGCGGTGAGGACAGAAAGAACTCAGAAAGCAGTTTAGGGTAAATAGAGCTCGATGACACAGCTTCGACGAAACTGATTCGATTTGTTTTAACAGACTACTGATAGCGTCGTGAAAAGCGTCTATTGGCGTTCTTGATGAGAAAAGGTCTACGGAGTCGAAGAATAGAGTCATGGAACATAGGTGGGCGCCCCATGCCCCATGGCGCCTATGCTCACCATCGACGACAACGAGGGGGTGGCGATACCGCCTTGTGAATATTGTGAATGGATCGCTCATCAAACGGGGCTAATGTGCTAGGAGAGCGCGTCGCATTAATGCGCCAAGCAGGGGTAGATTTAGACGCGTAAGTCGACTTTCGAAGTGCACGTAAACGCGAGCTCATCGCATTAGGAATTATGTCGACAGCATCAGTAAGGCATGCAAACGCACCTTTGCATTAAAAAAAAAAAACATCTTAATCGGGTGCGAGACACCAAACAAAGCGACTCGAACAAAAAAAAAAAAAAAAACGCGAACCAGCCTAGCCTGAAGCACCGAAAGTGGAATAAACGCTGCTTTGCCTTCGATGTGCGACACTGTATGGCGCCACCATCGCACCCAGGGTAATGCGCTGCATGTAAATGCTGGTGCATCGCAGTACTCGTGATGCGCTAGGAAATGTGACGCGCTACTGTCGCATTCTGTCGCATTCATGTAAACGCGGCTACACACGAGCGCGCCCGTAGTCGTCCAGACGATCGCCCGTAGTCGTCCAGGCTTGCGCGTGGGCTTACAGCACATGAGCAGCTCCCGCCTTCATCGTCGTCGTCATGTAGTGACCGGCGCGCCACGGGTCCGCCGCGTCCAACACGGTGACTACGAATCTGTCAAGCCATTCCTTCACAATCCACACGTGGAGACGGCCACCGGACCAGCTGACGAAGAAGCAGAGGTCTACTGAGGCGAGGGCGCGCTACAAGAGGATCTGCCCTATACGCGGCTGTGCCGACAGAAGACGACGGCGAAAGGGATGGCGACGATTGCTACTGAATAAAACACTGTACATGCTTAGTTGTCTTTGCTTTACAGCGCCGTCAGAAACGGCTTTGCACTGCTGGGGCCCATCTGCTCCCTCCCTCTCTCCTGGGATCCGCTGTCAGTTTGGGGTGAAGCTAGGTCGACCCCATGCTCCGCTGTTTCTCCAGCCTCGCACCAGTAGTGCAAGCTGCGCCAATTTTTTTCTATGCCTCTTTTTTTCTCTTTGTGTCTTTAGATTGTCTGTAAGTCTCCACCTGGCTGGTAAGAGAAAACAAGTGACAATTAAAGAGTTACGGACTCTTCCTTTATTAATTGAAAGTTTGCGGAAGAGGATGACTTGTTTAAAATTTTAATTAACGCTAATGATTAACGAGTTTGCACAAGCAGCTTTGCTGACAGGTGTTTTTTCCCCCGCAGAGCTGTGACCATCGTTACACGCACCTAATCAACGGCGCGCAATTATTTCTGTACGCGCAGCTTTCGTTGTATCGCTGGCGGTTTGGGTTAAAATAAAAAAAAAAATGGTAATAAGAAACAGAACGCGCTTTCAGAAATTACGAGAACACGTTCTTGATTCATGCACGCTCGCAGGCCCGGTGTTGCTGCCCTGCAGCTTCTTCCATCGGAAATTAATCTCCTTCTTGTCGTGGATTACCATAATTCCCCGCTCGCAGCTGTCAGGCTCACTCACGCGTTCATGCGTTTCGGCCGCTGCCTCGTTGCGAACGAGCTCGACGCAGGTAAACAGTCGGGCGCTCAGCCGTTGCGTAAGTTGAAAAATGGCGATTCCGCCGACCGCGTCACGACAGCTACAAGACTTATACCCACCCCCTTGGAACAACACAATTTGTCAAGCGCTTTCGCCGTCGTTCCAGCTGTCCCATTGTTTGCGTCCCTTTCATCACCGAGAATGTTGGGACCGTATATAAACGCAGTGTTTTAGCACTTCCCGTCTTCTTTTTGAGCTTGCTTTCGTTATACGGTCGTCTTCCCGTGTGTCTACCGTCGACATTAAGGCGAAAGTTCTGACGTGCTGAAAGTGGTTGGTAGTAAAACTCAATGGAAGCGTTTGATTTCCTAGAAACCTACAGGAGCTTACATTTTGAAGATCGCTTTGCATTTTGCTTAGCAGATGGGTGGTACCCGCAAATCATTCTTTTCAAAAAACTAAATCACACTACTGATAGTTATAGCCGTCTCAAAATGTACACAAGAGAGCAAAAATGTCTGCAAGGCTTCGCGAATATTAGGGGCGGCCTTTTAATTATCATACCGACATGACCAAAATGAATTAATGCAGTTCCTTCTATTAGCAATTTGCCATCTTCGTATTTCTCCTTGTGCACGTAAAATAAATGGCATATAAATAATTTTTTTTAATTGCGAAAGTTCGCTCTGCAGCATAAAACGGTGGAGGCGAGTGTGTTTAAATGTACGTAAACAGGAAGTTTTCACTAAGAAAGTCTAAAAGGCTCCGGTGATACGGCCCAAAGAGCCAGCATGTAGTCGGGAGGCCGGCCTGGGTTGAGTCTCACACTATGCAGTACTTGCTGTCGGGAACGTTGGAGGCCACGGCAAGTCCACAGAAGATGGTGAATGTCTGCGGTCGATGCCGACGTGGTGCAAAATGGACATGTCCGGCCAAACGGAGCCCGTCGATCCATAATTAACCCTCATTTTATCAAGTTATGGAGAAAGAATTTCATTATAAGCGGTAATTCGATAACACGCATAATTTCGAATAAAGTGAAACTTCGAGCAAAGCGAGCTCAGCCTGGGTTTAAACGCCAGCCTCGTTTCTCACCCCCTGCGTCTACTAGACAAAACGTAAGGCCCCCAAAGCCGCCTTGAAGTAGGATGCGTTTGGAGTCAGAGAGTTAAATGGAAGTAAAAACTACGCGTCGTTGCAACTCTGTATAAAGGGTAGCTACACAGGCAGAATGTCACGCGTTTGATCCCTAACAGCTGCGCACATACGCGTTCAGAAACTAGAGGATGTCTTACATTGTATCGAGCCAGACAGACCTTTGTCACCAAATGCTAAAAGCTCCGGCAAACTACATTGGACTGTCATTCAGAGGTTAAGTATATCTTCTACTCACAGAAAGCAAAGTTTTATTGAACGGTTACACATGAAAAACTGCCACTTTCGATGCTGTTTCTCCATTCAGGCCGACAACCACGATAAATTATTTCTCTTCATACCGATTCCACTTCTTCACTTTTTACACTGTTCCGAAAGCTATATTGGAATAGAACACATCACTAACAGACATACCACGACGTGTGACAGCTCCACCTCCTAATAACCGATTACGAGCTTGCCGAAGGTTATCGTGACCAAGTCGTTCCTGGGAGTTCTTGGTTGGTTATGAGGTTTAACGCGCCGACGCTACACAGGCGATGGGGCGTGCCATATAGTGGAAGGCTGCGGACTAATTTTGATCCTTAACGTTTGCCTAAATTTCGAACAGACGGGCGTTTTCGCGTTGCACCTCTACCTGAAAAGCGGCCGACGCGGCCGGGAATCGAACTCGCGTCCTTGGGCTCAGCAGCACAACGCCTTAACCACTGAGCCACTGCGGCGGATGAGTTCTTACCTGTACACATATTGTTTGTGCAAGTATTCCCTGTTTGTGAGTCTCGCCTGTTTGTTTTTAAGTAATACCGCAACCGGGATCCATAGCGCTGTAAGTTGTGCTATGTTTTTACGTCCTAAAGTCTTTAGGTACCTATACATGAAAAGCACGGACAAGCACTGGCTAAGGAAGACTAGATGGTTAACGATGAAGTACGGAAAGAGCAGTGGAGAATCAAAGACATCCAAGATAAAAAAGAAGCAAGGTAGTTAGAAAAAAAAAAAACATGGAGAAAATATGGAAGGTAGAACGTCGCTAGAGATGTGCAGGGCATAAAAAAATTGGACAACCGAAAGGAAAATCTACACGATAATTCCAAGCACAGTGCTTTGTTTTTTTAGGCTAGAGCAGGTTTCTTGAGAACTCAGAGCTTTGTGGGGAAGTACACACAAAATGACGAGGTATGCGTGGTCTGCGGAAAAGAAACAGAAACTATGTGACACATAGTGTTGGAATGTGAGTGTATCCATCCAAATTTACAAGAAGGAAATATTCGGCTTCCAGAAGCCCTAGGATTTAAGGGCAGCACAGAGGAAGTTAACTTCGAGGCTGTCGAGGCGACGAAAAGAAGATTAAATGCTAGTGGGCGAAAAGCTGATAGGGGGATATTGCTTAGGACAGCTACCACCGGGAACAGAAAATAAGTATTTTTTGCCTGCCCTCACAGCAGCGCTAGTATTAAACGAAAAGTATAAAACATAAATATAGTTTTTTTGGTAAAGTGACACGTCATTATTACGTTACAAAGCGGATACCACTATCAATCAATCAATCAATCAATCAATCAATCAATCAATCAATCAATCAATCAATGAACTGGCGTCTGACATGGCTAATCTGTGTAGCCGCTGAATTACTGCTTAGAAGGGAGTTATGTATAACATTTGCTGTTGTGGGAGGTGGCAGGTTTTAGAGCATTTTTAGTCGAGATTTGACGATTACTTCCTGTTTAAAGTCATCATAGAAAATTTAAGCGAGAACTGAAGACAAAAAAAAAAAATGGCGCCGACACCGCCGTTTTATATAAACTGAAAAGTCTATTTATTTAGCTGGTTAGTTCGGTTCTGAGGGGATAACTATGTGTTTTTTTGTAACAAAAGACTTTTCAGTTGACAGTAAGCTCCGGTGTCGTCCCCTTTCTTGTCCTTGTTTCAGTTCGCGCTTAAATTTGGGATAATGTACACCCAAGAGCAGAAGTTTACGGAACACGAAAGCAGCAATTTTGAGTTATTTCTCTGCCGCACTGCAGCCCGGAGTACTATGTGCAGTAGTTTTCATTAGTTCAGTACTTATACGACATTTCGTATGCATTCGACAGTTTGTCGGGATGCTGCAGGAAGAGAAATAACCTAAACTTGCCATTTCCCTTCTGCGTAAACTTTTGATCGTGGCTGTACGTTCACCCAGTAGCTTGTCTGTCCATTTTACTGCTGTTTAAAGCTTCGCTCAACGTACTATACGTGTTCTAAGCACAAAGTCTGTGTTTACGACAACCGCAACAAAGAGAATCCGCTATTACCACAGCAGTGAACTACATTCCTGTGAACTGCGCAGCTCGCACGCGCATGCGCACACACAGTGAGCGCGCGCGTGCTTTCGTCCCCACATACGACTTTCAAAAGAACTGTGTTCAGAGGCGACCTGTGGTTTAGTCTCACGCTCTTGCGCGCAACCGAGAAGTACTTCGCGCGAGCATCCATCCACATGCCGGCCGTATTACTTACACAGTCGGCGCGAAAGGCTCGGCACTTTCTCATGCGCGCAGCGGGTTCGTTAAAAAATGGAGCAAGTTTTCTCCTGCCCCGTCGGCCATTTCGCGACCGCTCATCCATCGTGAAATTTCGCCGCGGCGACGAACATCCGCTTAGGGTGAAAAGAATGGCGGCACCTACCCGCGTGCCACTCTCCGGGTCATTCGTCATGACCACTTTCGCCGTTCGTTTACGAAACCGAGTCTCGGTTTCACCGCGTGCATGGGAAGATTGTTTTCAAGCGGCGCTCCCAGCTTCAGTTCGCCGCAGGCGGGACTCAATCGGGGACACTTCTAACATTGTCATTTTGCTTTACCCATACGCTGCTTCTTTTATTTCTTCTCTGCTTACTACTCTCTCTCTCCCTCTCCCTTCCTTTCTCTTTCCCTCTCTCCGATGACCTTTCTTCGTTGTAGCGTGGAGAGGTGCCCCGTATCGGCCATTACGTGGAAGCATATTCATTTTGGCCCGGCTTGTTTGTCTTGCGGGTTTTGTCCCGGCCGGAGCTAATCATTACTCGCCGAGCGCCAGGGGGCCCCCACCGGTCCTCTTTGTTTAAACACTGGGCGGAGTTGAGTTGAAAGGCGATATTTCACGTGGCCGGAGTGCGCCTTTGTTCGCTTTATCTTTGGACTTTTTTTGGCTTCGACTCAGGCTTGGCTTCCGCTCGGGCTTGTTTCTTTCTTGTCCGTAAGCTGTGGGGCCTTCGTTACCTTCGTCAAAGTGAATTCCTAAAAAGAGAGAGTGAAATGTAGGGGAGGGGGGATGGGAGGAAAGAAGAAGTCAAGGAGCCGTATCCTGTCTTTGTATGCTCGCAAAATGAGTACAGACTGCTTTCGTTCGACTAGTACAAACTGCACAAACAAAATAAAGAAAGGGAGTAAACCGCTTGGTTAGTTGAGCTCTTCAGGTCTGGTAGTGGTGTCTACTGGCGTAGTTCAAACTATGTAGTTGGCAGATTAGAAAAGGTTGTTGGAGGCGTATAGGGGAATCTTAACAGCGAGCGCCCTTTGCACCCTTCACCATGACACGAGATGCAGTCTCGACGTTCCGGGCACTGCTACCCTCAAATAAAATGATGTCTGTCTGTCTGTCTGTCTGTCTGTCTGTCTGTCTGTCTGTCTGCTGTCCATCTGCCTGTCTGTCCACGACCACTCGATGAAAAATACTTTCATCGAGCGGCCGTGGTTTGTCCGTCTGCTCATGAGGGACTGCAGGAGCAAACAGGGCCATTCGCTCTTGAGCAAACTGAACGGAAGCGCGTGCGCGTTCACGCACCTTGGGCTAGTCCCGCCATCTGTCGGGTGGCTTTGGAAACATCGTTGACAATGGCGGTACCGCATGTGCGTTTCCACATTAGCGCGTGCCCACTTGCACGGTTCCCACGGAGCTTCGAAATGGTGAAAACTACGAAGGGTTCGACGTATAATCTTGATTGAATTGGAAGCTGTAAGCTGGGGTACATCGGCTGGTAGGGAAAACTTAGGTGCTCGCACTGTGTGTGTGTGTGTGTGTGTGTGTGTGTGTGTGTGTGTGTGTGTGTGTGTGTGTGTGTGTGTGTGTGTGTGTGTGTGTGTGTGTGTGTGTGTGTGTGTGAGAGAGAGAGAGAGAGAGAGAGACAGAGAGAGAGAGAGAGAGAGAGAGAGAGAGAGAGAGAGAGAGAGATTTGTGTAATGGAGAGGTTACCTCCAACCAACGAGTTACCTTCAACCAAAAGAGGAGCTGGCTTCTGAAATCTTTGCTTTATTGAAGTTGCGAAGTTGCGGTGCTTAGAATCCATCCGGCCAAACAGAAAAATTACACTGGAAAGGACAGAAACACTGAAAGGTCCTGTGTGCGCCCAGCGTACGATGCTATACGTACAGTAACAGAGTGTCTGTAACATATATACACGCTCTAATAAGCGCTATTTACCGTACGCGACATTTTTATAATATGTCCATACATGTGTATACTATACTTTGCAATAACGATATATAAGTCACTAAGGCTACATACATCCACATACAAACAGCACAAAGTGGTATTAGTATATTACATATACGTCCACCTACATACAGTACAATACCGTATTTGCATCATTCTAACGAGCACCTCTTTTCGCTAAAAGTAGCCCTCAGAGTTGGGAGCGCGTTGCAGTCAGTCTCAAAATCGAAATCGGCTTGAAAGCGGACAGCAGTATTGCCATGGCTACGAACTTCTCCCAAAATCAAACCCAATCTAATCCAAAACAATGCGCCAACATTACGTAAGCAAATTTTGGTACACCCGTTCCTCAATGGGCATGCCTTAGCCAGCTGTTGCACATATTCTTGCTGCTGCCGTTAGCACCTTGTTTCAGTTATGGCCCGAAGAGGTACCTATATAAAGGGTACACCAAGCGCAAGGTAATTTAACTTGTCGATAGCGAGGGAAACCGAGCAGCATCATGCACACGGGGCGTATATATAGGAGTGCAATTGACGTAAACAAAGAGCCGTATTTTCATGCAAGGCATCCCCGTCCCTGTGCGCAAACGTTTTCGAGAACTGGAAGGCTCCCTGGTGCAGCTCATAAATTAGCAACGAACAGGCGAGCGGCACATCACGTCTAAAACTAAGAAAATCAAGGCGCGGGAAAGCGCAAACCCTTTCAGTCTTCCCCGCTCCAGTTTTAATGTCAGCAAGAGCTGGATAAGCAACTTTATGAGGCACAAAGGGATTTATGCTGCCACAGTTGCGGGTGCTAGATAAACTGTCTTCTGCCAGGTACGTGGTGTCATGTCTTTTACGTCTTCGCGGTAGAAAAGGCGCGAAATTATTCAAGCGAACCTTGTATTGGCTGACTTGCACCGTAGGTTGTGGCGTAAGCCGAAACGTCTTGCGGCAAAACAAATTTTATCCACGTGCTCCAATGACGACGACGACGACGATGATGATGACACGGGGGGATTGCCACCCCCCCCCCCCCTCCCCTGAGTGGGTCCGTGCCCCTGGGAACTTCAAGATTGAATTATAGATTGAAAGCCTCCCGGGGATACCCATTCTCCAGCGTAGCTCCCGCTGTGAAAAGTTTGCGCTGCCCCGGGCACCCTGTACCACATGGTATTGGAGAGTTCGGCGAACCCTAAGATTCAAAGAATCGCGCACCCTTCCTCTGAGCAGTAGGAGGAGGAGCTATTCAACTCCGTTCTCTATTCCCAGCTTAGGCTGGTGGAAAGGGCCCTGGCATCCGCAAGAACGAGCATACATGCATACATACATACCCTGCACCTGGTGATGGTCTCACATACTTGTAGCCCGAAAAAAACAGATCATTGTATCGGGGTAGCGCTGGCCATAAAAAAGCTTTACCATTCTTTCCTAAAGAAAGTTGAGAGAAGCGCGAAAACCTTTTGTCATCAAAACTGAGTTAAAAGTGCGCCAAAACCTTCGCTAAAACTGCTTTCAACCTCCTCTTGAAGTGCGTCCAATCGATCGTCAAATCCTTCTAAGTCCCAAAACGAAGAACGAACTCATGCGACGATTTCTTTGCGCGCATAGTAAACGCGTCGACGAACGATATAAATGTACACCGACACTTGGTTTAGGAGATAAAGATGTACTATTGTGCTCGTCCTTCATGATCCATGCCTGAATTGTCCTATCTAGAGCCGACACAATGGAAGCACGGTTTTATCAGAGCTTTTCTTATCAGAACTTATCAGAGCTTTTCGGTCGACCAACCGGTCTATGGGGAAATGCATTAGCGCTTTGACAGGACGCCATCGGTCCCACCAAGAAAGCTTTCGCTTTAATAACATTGAAATTAACTTGTAGAAGAAAAGCGGAGACCATTTTTAGCTTCCTTCTGTAGTTCATTTTGCGACGAAGAGGCAACGCAAAAGAAGAAGCAAGCGCGCACCGCACCTTCTCGCATACCAGGACTCAACCGGGGCGCGCTCAAGTCAGCAGGCAAACCGATGATTCCCATTGGTTCTTCGGTCATTTGCTCTGGCACGTCGCAGTATGGGTTCGCTTATCGGCTAAGCAAACAGTCACCACGCGTTCACCGGCGGCGCCGTTTGAGCGCTCCGAATTTGCTTCGGCGATCACGGCGGGCGTGTCAGTCTCTACTTGTCCAGCGCACCGCAGGGTCCAGAAAGCGCACGGCCGCTTGCAGCGAGCCCGCACTCGAACAGTCGCAAGCGGGGAGGGATGGGGCGAAAGCCCCCAGCGCGCGCCCGTCTAAAATCTATCTTTCCGGACAGCTCCGAGGCGCGCCGGGCCTCGAGATCGAATCTCATCGAGAGGGACGCAGACGGACTCGTTCAACGGGACTGAACCGTAGTACGTCCACCTACTCGATCACAAGGCTGTATCATGCGTAAACTATCACGTGGTTAGTTGACTAATAGGACGATTGGTCCAGGCTGAAGAAGCTTATCCTTCTCCTGTTAGCGAAGCTGAAAGAATCGGCATTGTATATGGCCTCGGTTAGCCAACAGTCGGAAAGCCAAGTTGACAAGTCTAGGGCATGCTTACTGGGTGAGTGTTTGTGGTACCAGAACAAGGTAGAGGGGACCACAATACCGTACGTGGAGCGTTATGCTCTTGCCCCCCGAACAATCGCGTGAGAGATAAAACAGCGATATCCATGAGTGCATTTTGAGCATGATAATTGGATTGGACGCATTTCTTCCCGAAATGCATTTCAAATACACTTGGCAATAATTTTTATGCCTACCTAGAATAATGCTTGATAAGATTCATAAGAAAGGATAACTTTGAACGGACCTCGAAATAAGGAAAATATATTTAAATAGTAATAAAAAGCCACAACATCGGACTGTCTGCGTAGCTTATCTTTTCTGCCACGAGTGTCGTTGCTGCGCCTTACCCGGAGGAAACAAACACAGCGTCACGATCTAATTTTCGCGCGCCTCAACTGCGCCTCAAGCCAGACCTCTTCCGCGAACGGGACTGCGCATTGAACACTTGAAAATATGCTGGGCCCAGATGATGCGGTCGCTAAGGCTAAGCTTAACTTGGCACTTAGTTTTTCGCGAGGTTCCACTTCTATGGGCGGACATGCAGTGCTGCATTGCTCACTCTCGCACGAATGCAGCACAGATGCAAAAGGCCAGTCCCGGTAACCAAATAAACAGAGAGAGAGGAAAAGAGAGAAATGTTCCAGATCTCGGCTATGCAAACCTCCGTAGCAAGAGCCGACAAGAGTAGGAGTAGATGGGAGCACGAGACATCCGCAAAGGGAAGACGCACTGCGTGCTCACAGAACTGCCGAGACAAGGTCTGCCCCGAACTGCCGAGACACGCCGCCGCTCTGCCAGCAAGAGAGATGACCACGGCGCAACGGTGCAGCCAGAGCGGGGTTCCCCGCCGCGAAAACCAATATGGAGGACGACGGGCAACGATTCGCTTTTGGTTTTTCACCTTCCCGTTCCTCGCCCCGGAGTCGAGGAGAGACAAGGCGCAGAGTCCTGCTTCTTCTTCTTCTCCTTTCCTGGCTGCTCCTTCCGCGAGTCCGACCATGTGGCGTTTCTGTGGGCCTCCGCTGCTGCTGTCGTGGCCTGGAAGAGTGGTCGCATCTATCACCGGGCGCCGGTGGGCGCCCTCCGCGTCTTCTGGAATCGCTCCATCAACGTCCGCCCGGCTGTGGCTCCCGCCTCATCACGCGTGGGACAACGGGGAACATGCGACGCGGCTCCTCGAGGAGGGACCAGAGCGGCAAGATTGGTGACACAAACGGCGAGGAGCCTTGTATCCCATCGTGGATCGCAACGGCGCTGTCCTTGTTTCGATCAAGTGCGACTTTGATTCGTCTAGGCAGAGGGCTGTGGTCTTGGCGTATCATGCCTGAATGGCTGCGTGGGAGTCCCAGACCTAGTTTGAGCCCTTACTGTATCGTTTCTGTTCTTGTAGACGGACAGATAGAAGCAGGGTACAATGTTATTTTAGAACTGTCGATAGGTAGTTTAAGGTAGGCGGTTACCCTCTAATCAACAGTAGCACAGAGAAGCTTCTTGGAGACAAAATGGTACGCTGTTACCCTATCGCAGGCGTTTTTGAAGGCACGAGAAGCGTTCGTGGTACCGATGTAAATAATCGACGTAGCCACTTCGAACAAGGAGCCTAGCTTTGGGTAACGGCAAACTCGCCGAAGGAATCCAGGAAGACTACAACTTCTCCTTCCTCCATAACCCAGTTTCAGGGAAAAATAAAGCCGCCGTCATCATCATCATCATCACCATCACCACACCATCAAACTCGCAATCGATATCTTCCTGTATTTCCCCCGTCCGCAAGTTGAAAATACTATCATCATTATGGCCATCCACAGCACCATCGCGGTACTCGTCATAGTAGTCTACATTGTTCTTAAAAAAATACGAAGGTGGTTACGATGAAGGTTGTCGTGAGAGTTCTTGCTTAAAAGAGGTCGTTACAAGGCTTTTATCTTCTATTCTTCCTAACAATACTAGTGTTATTTGCTGGCCCAAATTTGTTTTAAAAAGTGTCTTGCTTAGCAAGCACGTATAGAGAGCTTCCCCGGTGTTCTGGCCGGTCGAAGTTACAGCCCAGTAGAACGTACGCATCAGTATCCCCTCATTCGAATAGGAGGGAAATTATGGTACCGACCAATCTCAGCCCTAATTAAGGTTCTCTTTACACTGGAAGCAGGTATACATGGCTCGCAATGGCGTCACTGAATCTGCCATCTTGAGCACTGCTTGCACGGTGGAGGACTGTGAACTTATCTGCTGCTGTCATCTCGAGAAACGCTGTGGAAGCTGAGGGCAGTACTCCAGAAAGGGCTGTGGCGACGTCACATGCAAGCCCTGCATAACGAAGCAACGCGCTGACAGGAACCGTTTCCATAGACCATTTCCGTTCTTTAAACATGGATACCACCATGCCTCGTTTAGGACTGCGCTGCGCATGCGCATTTAGATGACCCTGTCGACTGCAAACCAGCGCTCCAGAGGAGCCCAATTGATAAAACGGCTGCTCCCTGGACGAATAAGCTTAAAAGGCACGCACGCACGTCGAATGATTAGCGTAAGATTTCTTTTTATTCATAAACACAAGACAAAGCATGGATGAAATTTTAAGAGTAACTGCATGTGTTCTGTTAACTTCTAATCCCGCGAAACTTCCAGGAGGGCTGCAGCGTGCGAAGTGCTATTGCGCTGATTCTCTACGCTCCAAACCAGCAGGAGGAGTTTCAAGCATTCAACGCATCCAGTTTCTCGAAACCGCTTAGTGAGAAGCCTGGGACGGGCACAGCCCTTGCTTCGCGTCTAACTTCTAGTATAACTGCATATACTTCTCCGTAGCGGGGCCGGACTGAGAAAGATGCTTCCCACGTCTCCCAGGCCTCCGAGATGGCTGAGTGACACGTCCGTCACTAGGTTAATGTTACACGGAGGAGTCATCACAGTTGAAATGAGCGCCGAGAAATCTCACGCGGCTTTGCTTTCGACATACGCGCACGTCCGCGCTCCAGTTTAGCCGTATGGCATGCAGTGCCTTCCACGCGGTGACAGGTCGCACGCGCGTCAGCCGCTCCAGATGCGGGTCGCGTTCCCTCAGCGTCTTGGCGCATTTGGTTCCAAGATGCGTGACGCACCGTCAACCATCTAAGACTTTCTCCCATAGGCGGCCCCGTCAGCACACGTGCTCTGCCCCACAGAGGCGGATTTAGTGCCCGCGTCACGTCTGGAGCGACAGGCCACCGAAGCTTTCGCGCCTAAACGCCAGATGTCGCCGCGTCACGCGTGCTGCGGCGGGCACCCCATTGTTTCCCGGCACGCACGCCGAGCCCGGTGGACCAATAAACACATCCTCGTTGACACGCATAGCTCGTCCGACCCTGCTGTGGATTGGTATGGGCGTTTTTGGCGACGCTGCTCCAGTTTCGCCGTCGGCCGGCTCGGGCTATACGACAGCCGTTTCTCCCACCGGGTGAGGCTAGCCCGAGGTGCGGGATGACGAGGTCTCTCCGCTTATTGTTTATCGTTCGCTGTATATCACGACCAGCCGCCGAAGCGGACGCCCGTTTATTTTTGTTCGTCCCCCTGTTCGTGTCGTTAATGACGCACTTGACGCCGTCCATCGCGGAGCAGCACCCGAGCGGCTCCTTCGGCTCGCGGGATCTTGACAAGTGCTGAGGCCGGGAATGTCAGGAGGAATACGTGTGGGGACCTGTTCCCAGGACTGGAGTTTTGAACGCGTGGTAGCGTTACTAGTGCAGTTGTAAAGGAACTTTGGGCCTGCATCGCCGAACCTGATGATACGCGGGATCAGGATTCTATATGGTATGCGACTACTTTCTTTGGTGGTGTTTGGAATGATGTGTGGAATCACCTTCTTTATGCCCTTACTTCAGTTAGTGATGAGATAAATGAAAAGTCACATGCCTTATGAGGAGCGTCGTGATGACCCCTCCTCATAATCTCTTCCCTCTGTTGTGTGCAGTATCACGACTAACTTGCCTGGTTCCGGGACCATTTGTTCTGGGAGCCCCTGGTACAGAACCGTTAGTTCTGGGGCCATTTATTCAGGAATTAATTGTTCTGGGGCCAATTCTATACCGGAGTCCTTGAAGATTATTTGCGGGACCATTAGTACCGGGGCTATTTATTCCGGAGTTGTTTGTTCCGGAACCATTCTTTCCGTGACCATTCATTCCTTACTCTTTTGTTCCAGGGCCATTAGTTACAAAAGCATTACTTTCAAGCGTCGTCCATTCCAAATTCCTTTGTTCCGGGTCTATTACTCATGGAATCATTGGTTCCGGGGTCCTTTATTCAGGAGCCGTTTGTTCCGCTACTGAAATGACCCTTGCCAGGGAGCGTGGAGCGTGCCCCGTCGGCAGGCGGATCGCGATAGGCTCCTCATTGCGTTACCCACCCTAGAGAGAGAGGGGCGTAATGCGGGGTGAATCCTACACTCAACATAAAGAAGGGAGAATTGGATCAGCGCAGGGTGTACATGCTTTTGGACACTGTAGCTACATCAGAACATTTGGCCACGAGCTTTGTTTGTCCGGAAATTACAGCAGTACAAACTCCTCACCTTACTCGTCCACCACTCCACAGCAGGAAAGAAACGTCCGAAAGGACTTTGTCGAGGTTTAAGCTTCGCCTTTGAGAATGAAACACGAGAGCTCACCACGAGCGCATGTAGACACACCGTCAGCTCTTGCAGAAGACGAGGACACAAGGAGCGCCCACACTGGTAGAATGGACCACCTCCATCGCGCACGTGTTTCCTCCTGGTGGCCTTGCGGAGGTCCCGTGGTAATGGTTCAATGGCGAACGTAATAGCGCCATTACTGGCACTGCCAAGCTCGAAGCAATGCGTCAGTTAGCTCACCAGCATCTTGGGGTGCGGAGGCCAGTGAACCCATCAATTCCGACGGGTCATTGGAACAATAAAAAAATTACTCTTCTCATAGTTCCCATGGGCTAAAGTGGACTGGAAAAAAATTCAGTTGAGCTCTATTTTACTTTTCTCAGAAGTACACGCCACTGGGGTCTTCTATCGTGATGCTTCATCTTCAAATTGGTTGCAGCAGGAGCGGTGTTCTTGGACTAGGGCTGCAGTGGTCTCTGCTGCAGGGGGTGCCCGCTGCACCAGGACGGTCTGGTCTTTGAGGCGGTCGCTGACCAGCAGTTCCTCCCATTGCTCCACGTTAGGTATTTTGGTTTTGGGGGCAGCCTTTGTATTCTGGAATTTCTATTCGGGTTAATAGAGTGGCGGTTTTTGATTGCACCAAGACACGCGTCCACATTTAGAGTGGGGTACATCTTGCTTTGTAACTTAAGAAATGTGCCTCTTTGGAGTTGTATCCGGGTGGTGGCTTCTGTCCTTGTCATGAATTTGTGCCGAAGAAGGGGGGTCTCATTCTAATCCCTATTAATATACAGGTGTGACAGAGTACTCCGTGGGGAGTGACGTGGGTTGTTTAAAGTCGGGTTTTTTGAGTGCTCCGTTTGTGGTATAGCCTCGAGCTACCCTGCAAGCCTCTATTTTCTCTGCAATCTCCGCCTGCCCTGGGGTCAACAGGATTTTGTGTTGGATTGCAGGGGGGTGTTCAAAGTGATGTGTTATGCCACCTTTCACCTTGAGGAGTTCCCGGAGAGTGCAGTTCCTTACTCTGGGGTTCAGAAAATGTCGACAGGCCTCTTGGGAGTCGGAGATATATAGTGACTGAACCCCGGTCCTGAAGCTCTTCGCCGCTGCTAAAGCGACAGCTAGCTCCTCGGCTTTTGTCATGGTGCTGTGACCCGGTACACTGGCTGAACGATTGCAGTACCGACGTTCTCTTGGTGGCTGTGGTAGGGAACTCTAGGGACAATACAAGAAGGCCTCTGTGCATGCAGCAGTGCATGCAGAGGAATGAAGGAAGGCACAGCCAGCACAGACAGGCGTTGTATTCTTACGCATCTACATTCGTCTGTTATTTCTGCTGTTAACTTTGAAGCAATGCCACTACCATGTCGGCAACGTGTCATCCTGATACCAGGGGACCGGTAAACTTGCCAACGCCATGTGCATACACATTGCAGCCTTTGCGAACCCCGCTATGGTTGTGCAACTACGTTCTCAAAGGTACTACTCGCACTTGAAGTGACTGCGTGCCTTCACACACCAACGCTAAATGCATATAAAGTATTCGGCCCCATGTAGACCGCAATGACTGCAATCATTGAAACGGTATAGCAATTATCGCAACAGTCCTTGCGACGATTAATGAGGAACGTATATGCGTTTCTCATTACCTTAAATGTTCGTACCATTTAGACCAGGAGATGATCAATGGACGTTTTTAGAAAATGTCACACACGACAAGGCGAGGTGAATGAAGGGGGAGCTACTAGGTCATCCTTAATAACCTCAGTAGGCGAATTCAGTTCAAGATGTTTATTCTCTCTCTCTCCATAGTTTTCCTCCTGGACCCGCAGTCTAACTAAGGGTTCCAAGAATTCTGTTTTGAGCAAAGTGTAAACCCCTGCGCTCATCCGCCTGCTAGCGGTTGAAGTTTTACGTTGAATGTGGCGCCAATGAATTTTTCTTTAGGAAGATCTTTTGTTACAGATTAGATGGCGCCACAATCGCGGAATTAGGGCTTTTTCGAGATCGAAAATTTCTTCTAGCTTGTTCATTCCTTGGCCACCGGCCTATTGTCCCAGTGCCATCGACAAATGTGTTGATTGTTCTGTCGGTATCGCAGACAGAAAAGAGGCCGTTTGTGCGCGCTTCTGCCCCCATTGTTCCATTTTGGTGCACCTCTTGCGGAATACTAAACACAGAAACCTAAAACAAGTATCAGAGACCGCTGTATCTAGGGTAGCGCCACATGTACGGCTTTTTCAGAAAACTATCATGCTCGCCATCTTATCCTTAAAATTATAGTTTTACGCGCTAAAGCAGCGCGTGCAGTAGCTTAGAGGCGTGCTTTAGTGGAGCTGCTATCAATTAACTCATGCGATCTGAAACGTACAAATCGAGCACACCATCGCTTCCTTATGTTTCTCATTTTCATGCTTAACAGAACGCCGCTAAAACGTTCAAACCTATATATTGAGAAGGGGCTACGGTGTAGGATTTTCTCCTTTCTAACATGCTAGCTGCTGCAACCGATTTTTGTGCAAACATGTACGCTTTGAGAACCGCGGGTTTATCACGGCGGCGAATCTCAATAGCCTCGCCCGCGAGCTTCTGCAACGGGCGCCTGGGATTCCCTGGCCTTATCCACCCACGTGGGACACTACTGTCCACTACAGACGAGAAATAAAGCTTCACTATGAGAACATAAAAAGAAGCTCTTCGTCCAGTTCATGTTCCAGACGCATAGAGCTAAAGGCCCTCCTTACACCTTCTCGTTATTTTCTCTACCGCAACCGGCACTCCCCAGCATGTCCCAATTGTCGCGAACCATACGCCAATTTAGAACATTGTATTTTCGCCTACCCCATGTCAATTCGATCACCCCATTTTCCATTTCCTCCTCCTTCAACATGGCGGGATTGGCTAGCCTCGGACCAGCTGGCGGACCAGTTGGCTTTGGTGAACCTGCAGCCCGGCACATTCTCGACGCCTGATGTTGCGTTCTAATTACGTTTTTCCTCCTCTGTACCCTTCATAAAAAAAAAAAAAACCCTCCATTTCTAAAGAAAGTTGAGTGAAGCAAGAAAGCTGAAAGTGCGCACGATTGATCGACAAACCTTCAAGGACCAAATCGTAAACGGAGAACGATCCCATGCGACAACTTTTCGCGCACTAAGTGAACGCATCTACGAACGATACAAGCGCATACCGATACGTGGTTTATGCGATAGAGTAATACTATCGTACTCATTCTTCATGATCGACGCGTGTACTGTCGTATGCGGAACCGTGCCTTTCTCGCGCTTTTTAAGTACCTAACCGTTTTGACACAATTGAAGCCAGGCTTCCCGCACGTGCCGTGCGTCCAGAGATCTTATCAGAGCTTTTCGGCCGACCAACTGGTCTATGGGGAAACGCGTTAGTTTTTTGACAGCACGGCATTGGTGTCCCTCTAAGAAAGCTTTCGTTTTAAGACTACTGAGCCAACTTCAATTTATTATGGTGGAGCCCAGTTGCGCTTTTTTTTGCAGCGCCTAACTGGGGTCCGAAATGCTCAATACTGGGCCCTCTTCATTTCAATTCATTTCTTAATGGCATCGAAGGATGGATTACACAATGATATTATTGCAGCTAGCACATGACATGAGATTTTGCCGCGCAGCGTTGACCTCCGGCAATAACTGCACACCTTCAACTGCCGGAACGCTGACGCCAGTTTTCGGTGGTGCAAAAATAACTGCGTTCTTAAAAATATCCCTGCTTTTCCACAATACACTGAAACGACCAATCGCTGGCTCAAAAGGAGTAAATCCGACGAACGGCAAGGCCCGACCAATGGTTCCACTCCAAAATATGATGTGGGGTTTGACATAATTGAATGCAAAACGGCATTCGTGCATTGCACAATGCCCCAACTCAGACCACGTTTTTTCGAGTCACACCGTATGCCGGACAACCTCATTGGTCTACTTCGTTCATTTTACCGCAGTGATTGGTAATTCCGGTGAATTGGGGTAAAGCTGACCGCCAGGCACTTTTAGAGTCTGTCCGACCCCAAATCCTTCAATAACCTCGGCAATTAATCGCTCACGCAAAGCGTTTCCATTCCTATCCGCCTAACTTTTTGATTGGTTGCAAAAATGTTAAACAGGTCACCGCGACGAGTGACTTCGATGTAACGTGGCATGTCAAAGGTCTTCCCATCTCCCAACTTACCCAGAAAATGTTGGTTTCATATTAGAGGGGCAATGAAAGAGCTAAGACATGGTTTTTGAGTTTTCTCGCTCGAGACCGATTTATGATTGGTCCGAAGCTCAAGTACGCTCCATAAATTTGAATCATCTTAGGAGTATCTCATCTCTTCCATTGGAGAGCGCTCAAAAGCGATTCTCCTCAGTCTTCTTTGACGCTACACGGTAGACGATCCCCGCGTGTACAGTGACGTTCTCAATCAACTTCTCTCGAACAGCTCGCAAACAAGGCGCAGAGGGAGCGAGTTTCTTTTCCAGTTTAAATGCGTGCATTAGAAATTTCGCTGACCTTAGGTTCCCCAGGTCTGTTCGTTTGAATGTGCCGTCAAGAGTTTTCTACCCTCAGCCTGTTTTCATTGTCAAACATAATTAAGCACATAATTTTCGTGTTTTCAGGACATTTTCTTCGGTAAAGTTTCAGTCTCAGAGTAGTATATCTTGATTTAAATTCTTTAACCGCGCTTGTAATGCCTCCTGCACGTCGATCGATCGATCGATTGTAGGGTTTAACGCGCCGACGCAACGCAGGCGATGAGGCGCGCCGTGGTGGAGGGCTCCGGATTAATTTTGACCACCTGAGGATCTTTAACGTGCGCCGAAATCTCGTACACACGGGCGTTTTTGCTTTTCGCCTCCATCAGAAAAGCGGCCGCCGCGGCCGGGAATCGAACCCGCGACCTCGTGCTCTGCAGCGCAACGCCTTAGCCACTGAGCCACCGCGGCGGGTCCTCCTGCACGTCGAAACTCATCAGTGCATCTGCGGTGCTACATTTTGTGCAGCCACCCATCTGCCTACTGTTTGTTGCTTGCTTGTAATTATGTTCATTATGGTGCGTACTGAACAATACATCCATCAGTGCTCACGTGTTGGACGTAGCGTGTGGACTCCTAAGCCAGTGTGGGCCGAGGTCCACAGAAGCCCCACAGGATCCTGGGAAGGGTGTTGGAGGATGATATGGAGATCTTGTGGGGAGATTCAACCCTTTAGGTAGTTGGAGAGGTGTGCTGGGCGTTGGAGAGGATGGTGGTGGGTTGGGGGTGTTGAACTATTGCGAGGGTGATGGCGGCTTCCTCTGCCACCGTAGAGGAAGGGTGTGAGGACGGCCGGGAATGGAAGTAGTGTCAGAGCGATTGTTTGGGCGTTGGGAGGCCTCCACATTGATAGAAGTGGGTAGATGGTGTGGTCTTTGGCGCGTGCTATGTAACGTGCTGCATGGTGGAAAAGGTCCAGTTTCGAGGAAGTGATTTTGATGAGGAGTAGGCGTCGTAGGGGGGTAATGACTTTAAATGTTGCGAAATGTAAGCAAGCCTCCTTTACACGCAGCCGCAAGCCTATTTTATCAAAATACACTGTACGAAGTACGCCTCTTGAAACAGTGTTGGATTATAAATACATTGGCGCCTATTTTTCATCTAACCGAACCTGGAAACGTCAGGTTGAACACCTGTCCTTTTCAGCCTCCCGCATGCTTAATTTTCTAAAACACAACTTCAGTGAGATGCTCCTTTAAAAGTTAAGGAACTTTTATATTCCATCAACGTAAGATCCATTGCGAAGTACGCCTACGCCGTTTGGGACCCACGATTTGATAATTTATGTGCACTGCTAGAACGTGTCCAGAAGTGCGCCGCCCGATTTGTAACTAAACATTATAGTTTTAGCACTAGCATTACATCACTTAAAGCAGAGTTAGGGTGGGAAACACTAAGTAAAGTCGGCTGAATCACAAATTTGAACTACATTACCGTATTTATTTTAAAAAGACTGGTATCTATCCTAACATTTTCTTACTACCTTCGCACGTTGTATCTAAGCGACGCGACCACGAATGGAAAATTCGTGAAATTGACTGCCGTGCTGATGTTTACAAGGGCTCTTTCTTTTCCCAATCCATTGGTGAATGAAATAAACTACCGAGTAATATCGTTAACTGTATAAATCTGATGCTCTGTTCAACGCGTTCTTGTCACACTTGTAATGTTTTTCTTTTCTTTTTGTTTTCTTTTTTCTTTTTTCCTCCTCAATGGTGACATTGTTTGTACATTTGATGCGCCATTGGGCTGATTTGAGTCACTCACCATTGTGTCTCTTTCTTCCTCATGTGATGAATTGTATTCATGTATTTGCGTATACCCCCCGGCTGTAATGCCTGGTCAGTGGCTGCAGGTAATACAAATAAATAAATAAATAAATAAATAAATAAATAAATAAATAAATAAATAAATAAATAAATAAATAAATAAATAAATAAATAAATAAATAAATAAATAAATAAATACACTGTGTGTGGGGGGGGGGGGGCGGTTAATGTGCAGGGAATTCAGGATGTGGTGACCGGCGTATGTGCGGGAAAGACGGATGATTTTGGAGGAGCGTTGAGCGTCGATGAGTTCCTGCGTTGACGCATCGCTTGAACCACGCAGCTGGAGTCGCCATTTACCTCAGGGATAGTGTCGAAGCTTTGGTTTACGTTGGAGGATCCCACGACGACCCGAAGCACTTGTATACATCCGGTGCTTGAGGAGAGGTTCTATATGGGTAAGCAGCTGCGAACACGCCACGCACACCTCGGATCCCATAGCTATCATTGTGACTGCGAATAATTAATCAACGTCATCCTACAGCGCGTGCAAATAGAGGAATTGCACAAAACGGCTTTTGTGTGCAGGAAGATTTCCGATGTAGTATTGCGTTTATTTACCCGACGGATAAGCATAACTAATCGGTAGTGTACACTGGTAGCAATTAATGAAGAGCCATGGCTCGTTGGGGCACAGTTGGAGCGTTAGAGAAGCACCGTTGTCACCCCATCGAAAATTAGTGAGTAAATTTCGGATTATCCTCTTTATCTCCTTAAATATGCCATATGATTCCGTATTTTTGCGTCCTCATCCAAAGTAGGGTGCTAAGCGCTTCACCGTAAAAGGCATGGCGCTGTTGGTTGTACTCTGAAATAATTAAATAAATACTTCAAGGCAAAACAACTCAAACTATTCTTACGCATCGCAACTGACGCAGCAAAAACCTGTACAGATCGCGTGCGCTGACGCCGCACGCTCCGATACGGCGGGAAGGAAACCAGGCAAGACGGCAAACGCGGACGACGAGCTACGAGGTCGCCACACGTATCAACAGGCCGCGAATGCAATGCGGGGTCGAAGACAAAGCGGTCTGCTTCCGAGGATAAATAGACTCAGTGCCGCCAGCCGCAACACCGAACCGAAAGGAAACAAAACAGAAAACAAGGAGATACTGACGAAGGCGCAGGAAACCGGTTCCTGGTACCGAAGTAGCGATACACGAGCAGGAGACGAGGGAGAGAGAGAGATGGGTGCAGACGAGGGAAGGACGAGGGGGGAGCAGTCGGCTCCGTGGCGTCATTAATAAGGTTTGAATAAGGATGGCGGCGCATTGGCCTGGCCGGGCGTGCGGGGCACAGGTGGAACCGGGAGAGGAGGAACGACCCGTGTTTGTTTTAGACGGATGGGTCTGTCGGCGATGAGGGCACGCCGAGGGCCTGTCAGGGCCGGCTGTGGTTAGCAAGAGAGAGAGGGGGAAAGAATCACCGTATGGTTCCCGGCTGAATGCAAGCGCTGTGGCGAGTATCTCCAGAACAACCATAGACCAGAATAAATTCCGCGCTTACTGCAAGCGTATGGTACATGTCTCCCCATGCACCACTGTATAGTATAAGTTAATTTACGGAATGCGTGCCGCGGAGCCTATTTTGTGCTGGCTGAACCAGAACTGAAATGAGCGGAAGACGCTAATTGCTTTTCTGCTTACTGGCTATGGTGACTTGGAGACCGTCCGCTGCATTGAAAGAAACAAAGAGAAACTATAGGAACGCTACCTTCGCTACTTAACGAAAACATACGAGGCTCGTCCGTATAAGAAACTGTACGCGTGGAGCATGTGATGACTTGGAACGCGGAGACGCTCAGGCGTTGAAAGGCCGAGGTATATGGCCGCGCGCGAATGTGGTCGTTCACGTTTTAATTAGCGATGGGCGGGGCGGACCAGTCACGGCCAAATTGCTTTATCATGAAATGGATTACGCGTAGGTCGTCGCAGAAAACGCGGAGCACCAGAGGTACCTTTTCCGCGTGTGTATATAGGCGCGCGTATGAGCGTGTGTGGCTGGGACGTAGGTGGGAAGGATGGGAGATTACAAGGAACACCGAGGCGCATCCACTGAGTTCCGGAGTAGGGTGTTGGTCGGATGAAGATGAGACTCGCTGACTGCTGAGGTCTTCTAGGGGCAGGCCATAAAGCGCTGTTCATACACCCGCAGCTGGCGTAGTGATTACTCTTGCAGACCCAACTGAACGACTCGTGTTGGCGGGGGGAGATGAATCTATTAGCAAGAGAAGATCGTGGGGGCGAACAGAACAATTATGAAATACTAAAAAAGGCGAGAAGGGAATGCGAAGTATATGTAGAAGATCAATAAAAAAAGGCAATGAAAAAGAAGCTCCTCTCGCAATTCCATAGGGGCAAAAATTTTTTTTTATTTTCCTGATGTTCTCAGCCTAGTGGGTCCTGCTACGAAGAACAAGAGCAGCCAGCGAGGACCTGAGTTTTCCAGAGTAAAGGAGACCACCCCACAGGGCAAGTGCCCTAGCATCAGTCCTTACGACTCGTCTGCAGTAAAAATTATTCAATCAAATCATGAATACTCTGAGAGAGCCTTCCCGTTGATCGGAAGCACGATGAAACCGTGCGGGCCCTTCTGCATCTATAATCACTATCCGCTGTGTGTAGTACGACCGCTGCTCCGCTACGTCTCCGTCACGGTTTTTTGACGTGACGGTGCCGTGACGGAGAAGGTGATGGCTGTGTGAATGTGGCATAACGTGTACTAAAAAAACACAGGGACACTCGTTTACGCCTCGCGCTGGAGTGCTTGGTGCTTCAAAGCCAAGAGACTTTTACAGCAAAGCTGTATAGCTCTACCCCCCTACGGTTTCACCTCCGTAGGCAAAAACGCCAAGGCGCAAGAATACACCTATTGACTGCATGCTTCGCCCCTCCCAAGGTTTCGCGTTAGTGGAGATGGCCCGGGATTTTTTCTAATTTTGCATGTCCATGCATCCACCCGTCTCCATATCCAAACTGCTTCGACGGTGTCGGAATAGCGCGATCAGACAGACGTCCGCTTCATAACGCGAGGTACCCAGGGTTGATTTCGACCACGGGAGGCATTTTTCGTTTCACTTCACTCACGATCATCATCTTCATCAGAGAAGGTTGGCTTTCCTGCAGCGCGTTTTAGATGCGACGTACGCCATCCGTGAGACATGGAAAGCTTTTCTTTAATAGAACTGAAACAAATCTCCAGTGTTCAACCCCAAGTACATACAGATCCCCCTACGTGATGCACGTGGAGAGAGCGGTGGATTTGTGTAACTGAAGTTCCAGTAAACGTATTTCTCTGGCACATCCCGCAGGATGGCAGGGCAGCGGATGCTCAAGGCGAAAACGCGTCCGGCAGGCTGAACTCGTGTAATCAAGAACTCGCAGCTTTAGGCTACACTCTAATCAAAAATCGCCGCACGTGTGCTTCACCAAATTGCTTAGGGATGCCAAAAATCAGCGTACCTAATAGTGACCCACACCAGCGGTGATGTTTTAAAGTATTTACAACCTCCCCTCTCCGCACTTGTGAATTATCGGTCTGCCGGCGACAAGCAATTGTCTTTCTCCTTTGCTAAGTTCCCATTGAGTTGCGTGAGGGAGGATTTGGAAGAGAGCTAAACGTAATGGCCGATTTTATTAAAGGATGTATCAGCACCCTTTAATCAGCAGCTATATCAGCAGTTATATCAGCAGCTGTATCAGCTATATCAGCAGGTATAGCAACATGAGTTTGCAAAGAGAAATTTGTTTTGGGGTAAACATAAGTCCACATCAAGGCTCTAAACGCCCTTAAAACAAAACAACAAATCAAATGTTTGTTAGCATTTAATTCAGTGATCATAGGTTTGCTTGAAGTGACAATTAGCTGCATTAGGAAACAAACCAAAGCGGTGTTTTTCCACGCTATGAAATAAGTTTCAGAGCTTCCAGCTAACGCAAAAATTCGCCGCTGTTCTTTCTTTCTTTCTTTCTTTCTTTCTTTCTTTCTTTCTTTCTTTCTTTCTTTCTTTCTTTCTTTCTTTCTTTCCGTCTTTCTTTCTTTCCTTCCTTCCTTCTTTCTTTCTTTCTTTCTTTCTTTTTATCTGTCCTTCAATCGATCACATCAAATTTATTTGCCTTGCAGATGGGTACAGGGGAAGGAGCAGCCACAAAAAGCTGCACAAAGCAGCTTGACGGGGCGTTATGTGTTATGAACCTTGAGTTATGAACCTTAAGTTTTGCTTGTTTTACACTTTTCCCTTGTTTTTCTTCCTTTAGTTTATCCTTTTCCGCCTTCTTACCTTTCATTTACTTGTTTATACTTCCATTTTTATGCTTTTATTGTCCTTCTCCATTTAAATTTTCTTCTACTCTTTCTTTCTTGAATTTTAAAATGATTTTCCGTTATTTCTTATACCTTCTTTTCTTTCTTCGTTTCTTGCCTTACCTTTCATTTACTTGTTTATATTTCCATTTGTATGTTTTTATTGTCTTTCTCCAGTTTAATTTTCTTCCTCTTTTTCTTTCTTGATTTTTAAAATTATTTTCTGTTGTTTCTTATGCCTTGTTTTCTTTCTTCGTTTCTATTTTTCTTCCCCACTTCTTTGGTTATCCCCCCCCCCCCCCCCCCTCCCATATTTTTTTCTTGCCTCACGAAAATTGCGCGAAACCACTACCACTGAAGGCAGTCAACAGGCCTCTTTCGGCGCCTTTTTCTGATCGGCATCTCCAGACGATGACAGCGGAGACTTATTGGGAACCATGTTTCAAGCAACCACCGTTCATCTTGTATTTCTCGAGAGCCGACACATACCGGCGGGTCTTCTTTGTGCCTGAAGATCAAGCCGAAGCTGCGCTTCAAGAAACAATCCTTAAGAAATAAGAAGAAGAAAAAGAAAAGATGACAGACAAGACAAACGGGACACCGACGGTATCCGCTAAAAGAAACGTTTTATGTCCTCGTAGTCGGTGATAGTAGCCTTTGCGGCGTGCGTACCCATCTGCCGCCTCGTACTCGACACAAAAGTGGCGTCTCGATTGATAGCGGCATTTCCCGCAAAAAGGAGCGCGGGAATCGATCGAGAAGCGCTGTCGAAGAGGCGCTCCCTTTGATCGTCGTCGCCGCGCTATTGTTTCTCCTGCGTTGTAGATCCGCTCTCATGTTCGGTGAAGACCGCCGACGGTGGGGTTTCGCGGTAAGGTCAGAAGCACAGACTGCTCGTTATTCTCGAGTCGCTTCACCGTTAACTTCAATAATACAAAACGCAAAAAAAAAAAACAAAAAAAAAACAAAGCACAATTTTTAAAAGCTATAACCGAGGTTGGCGTAGGTGTTACTTGGTAATTTGTATTAAACGAATGCTGCCACGACAAAGAAATTAACTGCGTTAGAACGGAACGCAATAAACCAACCAGTTGCTAGTCAGCGCCTTGTGTCGTCGTTTCCTCGTCCTGTCTTTTTGCGCTGTTTTGAATTTCAAAGAAATTAATTCAGTGAAATGGCTTCGTGAGTGTAGGGCTTCCGGTAGAGATTTTAGTGAAACCTCCCTTTGTTCTTCAGGCGAAAACGAATCACGATTGCGATAAAGGCAAGAGTGGTGTAAAAAGCGCGTACTGATTAAGTTTCTTCGAAGTATACCGCAAACAGCATAAGGCATGTATTCTAAGAAAAAAAAAAAAAAAAGCACTTGCTAGAGCGGCGCCCGTAATGTCGACTTTCTTCTTTCGGGTTAATCTTGTATAAAACGTGAACCTTGCGCATTTATACTACCCCAATGGCATTGATGTCTCTTGTGAATCTGGTGGTAAAGAAGTCGATTATCGAAAATAACACGCACGTTTACCAGTCAATCTGGAAGCCAGATTGAATGCTGACGAAATAACGTGTGCTTAGTGGGAACGAATGTAACACAAATTATTTTTACGAATGCTACAAGGTGTCATAACTGCATACTCTGGCAGTTTATCGACAACGATGCCCCCCCCCCCCCCCCCCCAAAAAAAATAAATAAAATAAAAAGAGAAAATCTGTTGATATAACCGCAAATATGTTGCCGTAATTCAAGCCGGTGATCGCCATTCCGCCGTCGTTGGCAACTTATTCGAAACTTCGTGATAATACTGATTCTGTTGCGATGATCATTCCGCTGACCATTGCACGGAGTTGCGCTGATCATTGTGTTTCCTTGTGAAGGCAGCCCGTCGCGTTGATTGTTGTTAAAGCGCTTCTTCACTCTCTGCGCTGCCAAAACGGACCACAACGGAACGGGTTGCGTAACCCCAGAAACAGTCGGAAGAGAGGTCGAATGTCGACGAGCGACTTCTTACGGAACCCCTTCCGTCCAGGACCGTTTTTGCAGCACGGAAAGAGAAACAGAACAGGTTTTACGGTTGCATTAACCTAAGTAGCTTGTACGTTGCCTTGAAGTGTTTCGCCTCCAACAAGGAGTTCTCCCGAGTACACTTATGCTGACCTCCAGCGTTCCGCCAGAAAATATTTCTGGCTTGTTTTTACTTTTGCGATCTAGAGAATTGTAAAAAACCCCGCCCCCCTGGCACGCCAACAGGCGGACTCACTGGGTCTCTTCGATTTACAGTCTCGGACTCACCGCGGACTCCCAGAGAAGCAGTCCGGTATTCAATTTTCCATTGTAACTGATTGATTGATTGATTGATTGAGTGTAGGGTTTAACGCGCCAACGCAACGCAGGCGATGAGACGCGCCGTAGTGGAGGGATCCAGATTAATTTGGGCCACCTTGGGATCTTTAACGTGCGCCGAAATATTGTACACACGGGCGTTTTTGCTTTTCGCCTCCATCAGAAAAGCGGCCGCCGCGGCCGGGAATCGAACCCGTGACCTCGTGCTCAGCAGCGCAACGCCTTAGCCACTGAGCCACCGCGGCGGGTGATTTTCCCATGTATCCGTATGGCTTCGGGGAATCCTCGGACTACCCGCGGACTATCCGTGGTGAGTCCGAGACTGTAAATCGAAGAGCCCCACTTTCTCTGAGGTGCAAAAACGGGCCTCACATAAGGGGCCTCCGTTCTTGCATACTCGGATTGTGGCAGTACAGAACCCCTTCCGTCGAGGCCCGTTTTTGCAGCACTGACTAATACCAGTGCCACACGTATACGAAAAATGACATTAAATGCTAATGCTTTAAGTTTTAACGCCATTAATTCGCTGCTACAAGCAAATATCTAATACCATTCGCTGGAATGTCATTTTTGGTTTAAGGAGTTCGGCACAACCCATTCGCCTTCACGAACGCCTCAAATATGCCTACTCTCGAACGCGATGAGCACCAAATGAAACCAACGAAACTCTCAGCACCAGAATGTTGAGGCGGAAACGTAGCTGAACTTTGAAGTAAGACGATTTTTTGGGCACTCTTAGTGGCGAAGTTCTGAAGAAGACGAAGTTCACTAAAACAGCGGCGAAAGGCAAAACGTCGCGTTACTCGTCGTTTTCAATATTTCGGATTTGGCTACCACTGGCAGGCGGCGGCAGCTGCTGAAGCCACTTTTAGAAACGGCTCACAATTTTGTAGAAAACACTATTTCTGATAACATTTTCTTTCACGTAAAACAATTGTAACCCTTGCAAGACGTTTTTCTCTACGTTAAACACTTTTAAAATATGAGTGCATTTCTCTTTTCCGTCATTGTCACCATCATGCCTAACACGTACAATGCCTTTGCGTTTCGGCGTGTAGCACGGCCCGCCCAAATAATGTTACTGGGTATCTTAAGGCTTTAAACACTTAATGTCATTTTTCTTGTACGTGTGGCACGGGTATAAACCTGGCGAAAAGTAAGCAACCAAACTCGTACAGGCGTCTTTATATACGCAGACAAGGGGTGCGACTTGGGCTAGCGTGTAAAGCATGGTATCGACGAAAAGCGCAGCCCTACGAGTACGACGAACTTTAGGAGGCCAAGGCGCTTCGAGTTCTCCTTCTCCCGCTAGTCCGTCTGATAAGTTTCCACTTTGCATGAGTATCAGGTACGCTCGTGAGGGCACACTGATGGAAACAATAAACCCTCCGATTTACGGCTGTAGTTTGTGAAAGGAAAAAAAATGTGCCCCAGCTTTCGGGGAAAAATCCCGGGCCATCATTACTAACGTGAAACCTGATGAGGAGTGAAACATGCAGTGTAAAAGTGTATTCTTGGCCCCTTGGTGTTTTTTCCCACGCACATGCAACCACGGGGGTAGAAATATAGAGCTTTGCTGCTGTAAAACTCTCGTGTCTTTGAAGACCAGCTCGGCACCGCAGCGCCAAAAAGCCCTGGTGCAATGAGCCCTGGAGTCAGCAAAGGCTCGCGGCCTCCTGGACGTAGGACGCCGACCACCACCCCTCACTCCCGTCCTTTTGCTCAATAAATGTTTACTCCTCCTCCTCACCTTTGAAGCACGAGGCATTGGGAAACGACTGTCCCGGTGTGTTCTTTTAGTACGCGTTACGTTCTAGCGCGAGGCGTTGGAAAACGAGTGTCCCGGTGTTTTAGTACCGGGACTACATTAAACGACGCCGACGACAGGAGGCGGCGACAGCCCAAGCCCCTAAGGGGCTTCGCCCCTAAAAAAAAGTGTTTACGTCGACGAAGTCAGGCCGTTAAACTTCACGATTAAAACGCAGCGCAAGGGGTGCATTTGCGCTGTTGTCCCTATATGGATTTCATTTTTAACTCAACTCGCATGCTGGCCCTCGTCATTCACCGATCTCGGGCATTCGGTCACGCTGATTGTCGTTCTGTAGCGCTGGGGGGAAACCTTACAGTGTGTTTGAACAATTAATGCCGCCGTCGGTGGTAGAAGAGCACTGCACAGGCTCGGGCTTACCCGAAATCTCGGGCCCGGCCCGGTCAGGCATTGGTTTGGGTCTAGCTTCGTCTTTCTGACAGTGATCGCCGGCCGGGCCCGGGCAATGACTGACTTGGCCGTTCCCGTTCTGGACTCGGATTGTGGGGGTTGTGTGCGTTCAGCCTGCAACTAGTTATCCTCTCGCACATTAAGGAGCCATGAAGACAAAATACAAGTTGGGTTTATTAGAAAGACTACTTAGTCTCGATAACAATGATACCAATATCATCGCAATCTTCGAACAAATACCGGAGATATTAAAGAAAACGCGTGAAGCAGTCGCGACCCCCCTAGCCAACTTCCCGCAACTTTTCTATGACGTCACGGAACCTTGTTTGTGCGATTGGCGGCCGCCTAACTGACCTGTTGCGACGACACATGACTGGACGTCTGTAATGGGGCCTTTAGTTCCATTTGACCGCATCACTTGAATACTAACGTGCAGTTAACGCACTGAAAATTATGTTTTATTGTTGGCCCGTGTGACGTCATTCTTGTCATACCACGTCACTGTGGCGCAAAATTTGGAAGTTTTTAAATACTTCTTGCTTTTTTTTCGTTAAAAGAAACATCTTTTGTGGCTGTAATGAAGCTGAGTGAGATACTGAATCCTAGTTCTTTCAAATTAAACGAAGTTGTATTTTCTCTTCATGGCTCCTTTAAACCCCTTTTAACCTCCGGTTTGCAGCTTTTAGCTAACAATACCACTCCTGAGTACTTCCTTTTCTTCGTCCGGCAGGCCTTGCGCTGTTTGAACAGAAGGACCATCCCGTCTCTGTCGTCTCTCTTTTCCGCCACGATTCACCCCCCTCCAGATGACTTGTCGAGATAGTTCTTTTTCTCCCGCCACGGTGGCTCGGGGGCTATGGAGTTGTGCTGCTGAGACCACAGACGAGGGTTGGATTCCCGGCCACGGTGACTGCTTTTCGGATGGAGGCGAAAAACAAAAACTTTAGCGAGTTCAAATTTGAGCGCACGTTAAAGATCCCCGGGTGGTCGAAATTAATCTGGACCTTCCACTTCAGCGCGCCTCATCGCCTAGGTGTAGCTTTGATGCGTTAAGCACCCAAAAGTTTGAATTAAATTGGTTTTCGAGTTTTCAGTCATGAAAAAAAAAGTAAGGTCGTTCCTGACGCTAGTCTCAGCAACGGTTGCAGCGCATGCAAGTCACCTTTTATGCTAACAATGTACAAAGGGTGCTGAGTATTCCTTCCATATATAGAAGTTGGAAAAGGAAACAAACATGTTCTGCTAAAACGATCGGTTCTGCTTGGACGATGCTAACTGTTATTATTTTATTTTTTCGCACAGCTACGTTACTTGTTGGCCATTTTTTATTCTACGAGATTGCTCTTTCCGCCTCGATCAGCAAGAAGGATTGAATGCTCCATGCTACGAGCGTTATAAGGGTCGATGCAAGGTAGAAGCTCCTGTTAAAAGTTTGGGCACTTCAACTGCGTTCCAACCATAGTGGTTTTTTTTTTTGCTTTCTGAAATTTCAGGAAATAAACGATTTTAGCAACTGAGCGGCACAACTGAACTCTGTGGCATTTTCAGACGGGCCATACCTCAGTGACCACGTTTTAAGGGCATCATCGCCTTTGAGACCTAATAACGCCTCTGCGCGGTTTGAATTCTCGGCACAACTGAACTGATAAAAAATTATGAACATCCGGTCCAAGTTTTTCTGGAAGGTACTCGAGTGCTTGAAATAAACTGTCCATGAAAACGTCCTCACAGAAAATGGTGTTTTATGTGCTTATACCCCGAAACAAGTGATTGGATGCTCATGGGAAGCAATAAAACTAAATTTATACCGTTAGTTGCCACTGGAAATTTGCAACCATATATAGTTTCGAGGCGAGTCATTTGGCCTGGCCTGCGCTATTCCCGGTGCCCTACGAATCCGAGCAAAACCCGATATCATCCGATGATTTCATCCCCCCCCCCCTCCCCCGCGTAATTGCACCTGATTTGCGCTCTAAAGTTTGCCAGAACATACTGCTTGTCACAACAAGGTGAGTGCAGCCCGAAAGAAAATTCTGATAAAGGAATCAAAGTCTTAGCCTACCAGGTCGACTTGACCTGCGGAACATATTTTTAAGGCGAAAACCGTCGTCTCCGTCGTCGTTGTCGCCGTTGTACGGTCAAGAAAATGATGGCCGACGATAAATAAAACGCACGTTTGAATTCGTATGCGATTTGAACCTGGGTCTTGAAAGCAAGAGCCGAGGGCGTCATCACAGCGCTACCTCCGCGTGTGAACAGTAGTGGTGGAACAAAAGTTTTAACAGTGTTTGGTGCGTGATGAAAGTGGTGGCACGTAAGTAGAACAGGTGTATCCCAGCAGCGCTCAACTGTGATTATGGGGATGCTGCGCCATGGCTTACCAGTCTGTCTGTTGAACTAGCAGAAGCGTTGCTCGGTGGGATAGTTGGAGAGACATTTCTTCACTCTTAAAAAAA
Organism: Haemaphysalis longicornis; assembly: GCF_048455015.1. Lineage (NCBI taxonomy): Eukaryota > Metazoa > Arthropoda > Arachnida > Ixodida > Ixodidae > Haemaphysalis > Haemaphysalis longicornis. Next base: position 54,209,212 of record NW_027526460.1, read on the forward strand.
ACGTCGGGGAATTCACTAATGGAATACTAACAAGTTACTTGTCCCAGTATACACTAGGTACTTAGTAACTAGAGGTAGTAAATGTAGCACTTGTGAGAATTACTAACCGAAGCAGGCAGTAAGCACCGCTACCCCACTAGTAAAGTCCCAGCGATAGCACTCTTCTGAGCTACATGCACTTACTAACTGGCCATGCGCAACCTAGTCATAAGCACGAACTTAATCTAGTGCTACTACTTCCTATACTCAGTTAACTTATTAACCATGCAGTTGTTAGTGGTAGAGCCTACGTACAAAACTGCGGGGTAGTAAGGTTCGTAAGGAGTTAGTAAATACGACAGTTACTACTTTTTTACGACCTTTTTGATTAAAAGTGTTGGATGGGACCAGCGAGAACGAAGCGGAGGCAAAGGAAGGAACACAGCGACCGTCCTTTTGTTCCTTCCGCTGTCTCTGTTTCGTGCGCACTGGTTCCACCCTGTTGAGTTATTTCGTTCAAAAGTCAAAGAAAGGAAAGCGAAGTAAGATGCGCAACTACAATGTAGCAGTGGAAACGCATTGGATAAGTATCGCCGGACTTTCTCGCCTTCAAAGCTCGTTGGCAGACTTTGGTATTATGATGAGTTTTTTTTTTTACGATCGAAAAGCAAGCGGAATTCCCATAGCATGCGTAAGAGCCTGCAAATAAATAAATGGATGCTTTCAAGCTAGCCGGGAGCCAATACCTCGTCAAATTGTTTGCAATTACAAACTGAAGGTTTTTTCAGTACTATGCCAAGGGCGGTGACGAAAAATGTGTTGCGTGCCAGCAAAGGTGAGATAGCGCCAGTTCAAAAAAAAAAAAAAAAGCTTTCCCTTTATTACCTGGCCATTTCCTCAGAACACCTTATCTTCGTTAAAACCGTTGTTTTTGAAAACAGTAATAACGTGTTATTGTTGCTGATTGTTATTTTCACCTGCGTGGAAGTAAAGTCATGATTCTATTCGGCATTCCACTTTAAAAATAGCGCCAATTTTTATGTTACCGAAAAATTCGAAAAATAATAAGGGCTAAGAACAAAGGACCCTATAAACAGCTTTTATGTGCGCAATTCTCAGCTCTGTCGCCCTGTTTATGCAAAAAATGTTTGAGTTCCCAGTACGGAACAATTGTGCAAGCCGCGGAGCGATGCCTGACGCGAAGGTCATTTTCGCTCTATGTATGGGCTCTGGCGTACAGTCGGTTTTGTTCCCTCTACAAGCTGAACCCAGTTCTAAAAATGGGCTATACGGGAGAAAAGCTGAATTCGCCTGATGCGCGACTTTTTACGGAACACCGTCCGTTTGGGCGCGTTTTCGCAGCCGGGAGTGAGAAGACCATAGTATTAAAGGGGCCATGAACACAAAGTACAACCTTGCTTAATTTGAAAGGACTAGGTAACTTACTCGGCTCCATTCCAGCCACGCAAGACATTTTTAACAAACAAAGAAAAAACGCAAGGAATATTTACGAACTTTCAAATTTCGCGTTATTGTGATGTGAATGGACACGAATGACGTAATATGGCCCAGCAACTGAAAACATAGGGCCTCTTCGATTATCAGTCCCGGACCGTCCGCTGACTGCCCAGGACGCGATCCAGTGCTCGATTTTTGTATGTATTCCTACGAGACTTCAGTCCGAAGGCAGTCCTCGGACTGCCCGCGGGCCGTCCAGGACTGGTAAATCGAGGAGGCCCATAGTTGTCAGTGTGTTCACCGCACGTTAACATACACGTGATGCGATCAAACGGAACTAGAGGACCCACTACAATCGCCAAGTCATGTTTCTTTGCGGTGGCTTGGTCTGGCAGCCGCCAATAGCACAAACAAGATTCGGTGACGTCATAAAGGAGTCGCCGGAAAGTGAGTGGAAAGTCGCCACTGCTTCCTTTGTTTTGTTTAATATCTCTATTACTTGTTTGAAGTTCGTGATAAACTTGGTAATATTTTTATCGGAACAAAGTAGCCTTTTCAACGAACCAAACTTGTATTTTGTCTTCATGGCCTCTTTAATAAACAAATGCCACGAAGCAAAAATGCAAAATACAGTAGAATCTCGATAAACGGTAATCGCTTAAACGGAATTGCCGCTTAAACGGAACAGTAGCCTGTAAGTTGGTTGGTTTCGTATTCAGATAACGTAAAGAAGCTGTCGGTAATCGGAACAACAAATGGAACTTCCTGTGAAACCCATTGGCATGAGAATCAGCTTTTTACAGCTCCGGCCATTTCGTTTTTTTTCTTCCTCCTTGTTTTTTTAGCCTGGTTGGCCTCGTAAGCCTGATCTCATTAGTGGTCAGCCATTTTAGCGCAACGAATGCAACATCGCAGTTCTTGTTACAGTCGTTCCGTCTCGATTGAAGACGCCGAAGTTACAGGGCTCAGCTCCTGCCCCCTCGTTCGTGCAAACGTGGGGCTATTCGCGCTTCACTACCGCGTGGCCGTCCAATGAATTCGGTAGCTCGTAAGCACTCGCGAAGTTGAGGCCTCTAGCCTCCGTGGAGATGCAGCTGTAAGGACTCAAACAAAAATAATTGATGCATTTTGTAGTGCATAGCGACTCATTGTTTCCAAATCTACTTTGTGAATGCTATGTTGCCTAAACCTCTTGTAGCTTTTTGGCTTTCTGAAAAACTATCAGTTACATTCACCTACTAGTGCTTAGAGTTCTATGAAATGGTTAAAGTGTGCGCACATAAATTTGAACTTTCCCACATCTATCTCAGCAAACGGAACTCCTTTTAAACGAAACTAATTTTTTCGGTCCCTTGAAGTTCCGTTTATCGAAAGTCTATTGTACCTTGTTATCAGCGATGACCGGGGTAATGGAGTGGCTATCGAGAGACGGGACTAAGACCTGATAACTCGGCGTAGTAATGTAGCAAAAAAAAAAAAACATCCAGAATTTTTTAATAAAGGAACGCTCCGAATATTACTTATGTATTAATTTTCTGCATCGTATTTGTGTAATGTTTTGTTCTTCTTCAACAATAATGACAAGTATGAACATTGCCACCGGACTTAGACATTTAGGTTTGGCTGTGGGTGTATGACCCTATTGTGCAAATTTTGTTTCAGTTTGGTTGGGTGGCTGAATTGAGTCACAGACAGACAGACAGACAGACAGACAGACAGACAGACAGACAGACAGACAGACAGACAGACAGACAGACAGACAGACAGACAGTCAGTCAGTCAGTCAGTCAGTCAGTCAGACAGTCAGACAGTCAGACAGTCAGACAGACAGACAGTCAGTCAGTCAGACAGACAGTCAGACAGACAGACAGACCAAAATTTCTGCGTTAGCCGAAGAAAGACTTCTTAACAAAAACTTAACGGCAAGGAATGCATTCAGGCAGCGCAAGGTAGCAGCAGTTGGAAATCGATGGGAGAAGCCTTCTTCTTGCAATGAATGATGGGCTGACGATGATGACGACGACGGCGACGGCGACAACGACGACGACGACGACGATGATGATGATGATGATGCTGAGCTTGTAATAGAGTCCGGGTTGTTATGGTTCCCGCTTCAGAAGCGGAAGCGGAAGCGGAAGCAGAAGCTGGAGCTGCAGATGAACTTCGGAACTGGCCAAGGCAATGGGAGTTTCAGATCTTTTGGCGGCGAGTGCGCGGGTATACTGACGACGATGCACGCAGGGCGATGCAGACATGCTGACCTGCACGCTTCGAAAAAAAAGTGCCCCTTTTAAAAAACTAGTGGCAGCTTTCGCGGCAAAGGACGAAAAAAGTGTGGAGAAAGTGGACCTTTTATTCCACTGATAAACTTGAAAAGCTACGAATGAAGGCGGCTGGGTCTATATAATCACGTTACTGACGCGCTGATCCTTTTTTTTTGTGTGCACGATACGCCCGTGGAACACACTGCCTGAATTTAAGCACCACATTCAGGGAACCCAAAGTTGAATTCAATCCTAAAAATCTTGCTATTATAAGTTTGGAATGCATATTTGCACTTGTGTGTGCTCATATCAATTTTCCATAGGTCGTACTGGGGGGATTAAAAGAAATACAAACAACGGAGCAGACGGCCTCCGACGCATGCCGCATTGTCTGGCTGCACTGTAAGTAAACATCGCGCATGTGTAGTTCCTTCGGAGCGTTTGAGAGCGTGGTTTACTGTTACGGAAAATGCTCGATAAAGAAGAGACGCCGGTCACTTATTTTGAGGCGTCTTTTTATGCTCTGTCACCACTGATAATCCTGATATCTACTGCATTCGGGAGCCAAACCCGCAGCAAGCTGATTGCAGCTAGCATGATGCCCTTCAACGATCATCCTGCTCAGTGGCGACGCAGCGTGAAAAGGCCCCTCAAATTAAATGACCGGCCTTGCTTTGTGATCAAGCATTCCCCATAAATGTAGGCCACACTCTCAAACGCTCTGGAACAATTGCGCATGCGCGCAGTTTACTGGCTTTGCAGCCAGATAGTGCAGCATGCGTCGGAGGCTGTGCGCTCCGTTGTTCACGTTTGTTTTGATCCCCCCTGTACATGCATATTATTGTGTATAGTATGCCGTTATACGTTATACTTGCAATGCCAATTCTTAAGTAATACAAATTCTACCTTTACTTGTGTTATGTAAACTTTGTATCAAATGGAGTTTGTTTTCTGTATTATGTTTTCTGTATTATGTTTTCTGAGCTCGAAAATTTTGTACTTTGTCACGTTGCTGCTGAGTGGTGTGTAGGGGGGGAGGGGGAGGGGGAGGGGGGGGGGGGCCGGGGGATGTCGCTTTGTCAGGTAATTCGTTTGCCTTTTCGTCATCCCCCGAAGACAACCGCTTCTGTGATGTTTTTATGTGTTCATTGCGATGTTTACTCGGTAACATCTCCCCTGTAACTTTTTTCGGTTGTCTGAAATAAAACATTCACATTCACATTCACATTCACTTTTGATTATGTTTGCGCATTGTTTTGTACGCGTAGTTCGTACACAAATTTCACCGTACATGACTATGTTATAGCTTTTATGGTATGTATCAATACAAAAATCTTGTAACCCCAGCCTGTATCGGCCCTACATGCCAACAGTCTGCGTAAAAAAAAGTGTTCTGGGCGGTTATCTAATTGGCACACCTACTCGCGCATGCACGCACGCACGCACGCACGCACACGGCAATATTGTGCGGCCACATTTTATTTAACATTGCTATTTAATAAAGCGTAGCTTTCTATGTATCATTGATAAGATATGTGGCGTCGAAAACGCACTGCAGGAAAGCCAAATTTTTCTGACGATGATGATGATAGTGGGTGAAGTGAAAAAAAAAGTTTCCGTTGTCAGAATCGAACAAGGGTCCCTCGCGTTATGCAGCCGACGTCTAGACATCCGATTGCGCCATTCCGAAGAGGTGGAAGCAGTTGTATTTGGGGAGGGATGCATGGACGTGCAAAATTAGAAAAAAAGTCATCCACGACGACGCCGACGGCGACGACGAAGACGATAGTTGAACGCGATAGTTGAACGACGATAGTTGAGACGATAGCCTAACGACGACGATAGTTGAATGCGAGGCTTTCTTCGAGAGAAATCAAATGGCCAATGGTCAAAGCCGTTTCGAATAAATGTCCAAAGTACGTGCAAGTCAAAGCTAAAGCTCCACGAATCTAAGTCCAAATTGTCCTCGAGCCACAGTCCAAACTCAAACGTAAACCAAGTTCCTTCCCTCGCGAGAAAGGTTTGAGTTCAACCTTCGTCGTAATTTGATGGAGGGGTGCATGATTTTTTATCACAGTGCCTCAACGTGGTGCAGCGTGCACTGCAAATTTAGAGAGCATGGGGTGCTCCTCTAAGGAACCGAGCGGTATCACTTAGTATGTCCATAATTTTCATGCAACGAGCTGTTACCTTGGATATACCTGCTCGTCAAAACAACCTTATGGAGATATCTAGGAGGATGTTCATGAAATCAGCTGTCCACAGTTGCACACGGTGGCGTACATCTCTCGGTAAGCTGGGCGAACCGTCACTTAAAAGTGAAGTGAACACAAAGGAAGGCGTCACCATCAATGAAAACTGGGCAAGGCACCTGGAAAACAGTAAAAAAACTCTTCAGTCATTTGTAACGGCATTTGAGTGATGTTTCGAAACGTAGTAGACACGTTTCTTTTCTAGTGCTTCTACTACAAGTAGGGGCAGAGTTGCCGGTGTTTTTCTTTCGTCAAAAAGAAAATACTTTTGGGCAAGTTTTTATTCATTTAAAAAGACGTAACATCGTCAAAAGTTGTAAACTCAGAGATAAACACACAGGACAAGCGCTGACTGACAATAGTGTTCACATTAGAAAGAGCGGACGGACTACGTAAAGGCAGACCCCATGGTAGCCGAAATTTGTTGCTAAAGAATATGCTGTTGGGCAAGTTGGGGAGTTGGAAAGTTGTTGTTTTGTTTTGTTTTTGTTGTTGTCGTTGTCGTTGTTGCTGCTGTTGTTTTTATCGGGGTCGTTGTTCTTGTTGTTGATGTTGCTGCTGTTGTCGTTGTCGTTGTTGTTGCCGTTGCTATGGTTTTTGTTCTTGTCGTTGTTGCTCTCATCGTCGTTGCTGTTGTTGTTGGCATGCTGGACACCATAAAATAGTGGCCAGCAAACGTTCGGGTGACTCAGCATAAAAACTCTTTGTTTTAAAAGTTGAAACTGTAATAAAAGGAAAGGAGTAACTACTAAACATAGTGTCGGCAGTAATTCTATAGCACACCTTATGATATCTCCGTGCCAGTGCCATTGTTTCAGTGTGCAGAACTCCAAATGCGAACTGTTATTTACCGCCCGGCACGAGCATTTCCACTGAAAAACAGAACCCTTTGTTCTCAACGCGGCCAGTCCCAATGCCACCGGCTTTTTGCCCAATGATTGTTCTTCGAAAAGAAAGTCGTAAAAAAATCCTAACTTCTGCCGGCGCACGCTGTCTCTGTACTTTTTTTCTCAACCCGATATTTTTTACTTTACCGGGCGCAAGCTGGTTTATATCAGGGATTCTGAGAACCGCAAGCGAAGCACGCATTGTGTAGGTCACCACGGCACGTGAAAAGGAGCTATCACAGCTCGGTCTTGATTTTGCGCATAAAACCCAACGGCAGAAACAGCGGCAGCTCCACAAAGGGCTTGTTTTTCTTTAGAACGAACTGCAGCGAGCAGCCGTCGGAGAGCATTTTAATTTATGGCTCCGCTCTATTCAAATCCGAAACGGGCAAGCGGCTGCCGGATGAACTCATAAAGAGAAATGTTTGGTCCGCATTGAGCGGACGTTTTATTGTGCCCTCGATTCGCCGGTTATTCTTTGCCCCCTGCGGCTCGATCAACGCATGCTAGTTTGGTCGGCCTTGTTTGCATAAGGCGTGCTCGGAGAATTAAAACTTCTTGTTCGCGCCAGCACTGCTCGTGTGAGAACAATGGAACAACGCGGTAACACGCATGGCAGACTTGTTTACTCTGCCATGCGAGGGCTTCTGCGAGAAGCCACGGGATGAAGCATCGAAGTGTTTGTCACACTTAAGCGGTGTAAGTTGGGTCAGGGTTGTTCGTGGTCTCGCATATTTAAGGGCCATGCAAGCAGCGTCGTGCGGCCAGTCCGTTCAAACCTGCCGCGAAACCATCGCGAACGAACTACAGAGAATGAATAAAGGTGTGGCTATATGATCCACTTCTACAGACAAGACATGCATATTTAAGGAGAAGGGCATGCCGCATGCATATTTATGCATAAGACACGCATGTCTTGGGTGTAGAAGTGCATCTACGCGATTTCTTTTTTACTTTCTGTCCTCTTTTCAATCGGCCGAATGAAATCTGTGACGCTTCGATATCTCCTCCTCTTCACCATCAGCGGGAATATGTTCACTCACGCACTCCCTTGTGGCTGCACGGCCGATTCAATGTCGTATAAAATGGGACACGCATGAAACCCGATGCATGAGTAGGTGCGTGGTCATTCGGATGGGCTGAGTGACGTTAAACTTTGCCGAAAGACTGTTTCACCGTCAAACGCTTACAAAGCATTCTCTATGCTTGCAATAAGCACCTTTCTGCGTGCATGCGTGTGGCATGTCTAGTCCGTATGTATGTATGTATGTATGTATGTATGTATGTATGTATGTATGTATGTATGTATGTATGTATGTATGTATGTATGTATGTATGTATGTATGTATGTATGTATGTATGTATGTATGTATCTAGCTGTGGTCCACTTTTTTGTAGCCTTTTTGACCGTTCCCCTCAACAACTGTATAGTCATTCCTGTACATGTTGTCGCAATAAGCTTTCAACTTTCAACTCTTGTGTCGGCTCGAAGCTCAACGGGCTCTCCCCAGAGAATGGCAGCGCCGTCGCCACGAACATTGTACGGTTCGCGCAAATGAATCGGCAGCTAAACGTCAGCGGCAGGAGGCCCCCTACGCTCTCCGTTCCCTAGTGGGAGGGAGAGGAACCCACCCCTGCGAGACTACTGCGCCCTCCATCGGTAGGTCTGGGAAGTCGCTGGCGGCCTGGCAGGAACCGGTTCCCAGACACACCTATAGAGGGCGCAGTAGTCTCGCCGCCGGCGGGCCTAGGAACTTGTTCCTGCCCCTGTGTGACGCATGGCCTACACTAGACTTACGGAAAGGCCGGAGCTACAGCAGCTACGCTGGTAAAAATTGATATAGCAAGGCAGTGGCGTAGCCAGAAATATCTTTGGGGGATGTTATACGCCGCCGGTAAAAAAAAAAAAAAGACCCCGCGCCTGTGCAAACCAATGTCTTGGTCATTTTTCTGCTTTAATAAAGCAGAAAAATGCCGCATTCGCTGTAATATCTAAATAAAAAATAAGAGTGTACGCAGGACTCCCAGGAACCATTTACCAACAAATTGACACTGTTCTTATCTAAGGTTTACAATCTACCCGGAGCGAAAATAGCATCGGTGAAAAAAGGCTGAAAGGGGAGGAGGGGGATGAGCACTCAGATAATTTTGGGGGTGTTCTGACACTGAAACACACCCCTGGCAACGCCCCTGCTGCAAGGGATCGTAAACGTTGTACAAATAACAAGATCTCCACAGTGTTTATATCTCCAGGGTACATATGGGGAGAACGTTAAGGGTGATATTCGGAGCAAAGTCGCCTTTTGTGGGTTAATTATTTTGGGTATCATTACTAAATGCGTGGTACGGCTGTTTTTGGAGACTTGGCAGAAGTACGTATACAATATTCACCTACAGTCGCGAACTAACTATATGTTGTAGACAATTCAAATTCGGGCACAACAAATGTGCTTAAAAGCGCGTAACTTCGAATCGTTGCCTAGTATAGCGGCTATTTATAAGTTAGAGCTAGGTGATAGGAGGTGCCGTGGGAAATTTTCTGGAGATCGGAAGACACTAGTCGCGGTAATTGCTTTCCCGGAAATTGGCACGGTAACCTAAATGGTTGCCCAATCTGCTGCGTTTTCAAGGCGAAAGCTTTTTTAGTGGGACAGATAACGTCTTGTCAAAACACTGATGCATTTCCCCGTCGACAGGTTGCTCGACCGTAAAGCTCCAATAACATCTCTGGACACACGGCGCATGCGTGAAACCGGACTTCCATCGTGTCAAAACAGTTACTTGAAAATCGCGAAAAAAAAATGGTCGTAGATAAGACACGCATCGATCACGAATAACGGGTACGATAGCGTGCCTTTATCTCATAAACCATATATCGGCATACATTCAGATCGTTCGTAGATGCATTCACTTTGTGCGCAAAAAATAGTCGCATGGGTTCGTTCTTCGTTTGCGATTTGGGTCTTTGAAGGTTCGACGATCGATTGAACGCACTTTCAGTGAAGGTTTTGACGCACTTTTGACGCAGTGTTATTGATGGGAAGTTTTCGCGGAACTTTCTTCAGGAAGGGGTGGTAAAGTTTTTTTGTAAAGATTGTATCGCGTGAAAACTAGGGACCGGTGTCAGGTCACGACTCATTTTTTTAGCTCTGTTTGGTGGGCGCGCCGTTTATTCGGCTTAACAACCAAAGTGTGTCATTTACCTTCAAGTACTTACCGATATGGATGCTGGTGACGACGCTTCAAGGCTATGTGATCATCTTTTGGTCGGATATCATATATCACCTATCGGAAAAGTTATTTTCTATATGCACTACTGATATGCCTAAACATTACCCGTCGTTAGGCCAGACTAATTTTTCAATCCTTCTGAATGATTGTAGAGATCTTTTAGAAGTGCACTGATTTTCTTTGCTGCCCAAACAGTAATAGCTTCAAAGTTTCAAGCTTTAGAACAAGGTGACGTCTATTCACAACAGACGCCACCGTATTCCCAGCAGTTTAACCGAGTATGTGAACTCTGTCTGCGTAGAAAACAACGCTGCAGGTTTTCCGGCTTTGTGTCACCAGGGCAGCAAAAATCGTCCCTTGCAGCAACAGAATAGTGTTTTGAAGTACCTGTATATCCACGGTTAATTTTTAGGGGTGAAGCCCGTTAAAGGTTGGGGCTATTGGAGTCTCCTGTCATCGTCGTCGTAATAGTCATTCATCTCATGTAGTCACGGTACTAAAACACCGGGAAACTCGTTTACGACTCGCGCTGGAACGTAAAACCAAATGAACTCCATATAAACAGAAGCGAACTAAAACGTGCACTAATTAGAAATAAGCCCAGCAAGTGAAATGAAGTCTAATTACACAAAATTTGAAATTACTTTTCCAATCTCCCGCGCCCGTCCACTGCTGCAGGCTCTGTATGTCAAACGATGGATGGCGCCACACGTCTAAGCGCCGTCCCTGAACAACGCTTACAAAATGAGCATTTTCAAACGCCGAAGGAACAGCGTAATGCCAGTGCGACGTTCAGTACACCTGGTCTGCCAAGGGGCCCGTAACAACATTATCTTGCTCGTTTGAATACATGTTTATTAAATCAACTCCTCACTAAGCCACAGCCCGCACGCTCTCGCTCCCGCATCTTTAACCACACAAGCACAGATAACCTCTCTGTTTTTTAGAGATCATAATAGTCTTTCTTGGACAGCCCCGACGGGAGAATTTCGGTCTTTCTGTCCACGGCCACTCAATGAAAGGACCTCTCTTTCATCAAGTGACCGTAGTCTGTCTGTCTGTCTGTCTGTCTGTCTGTCTGTCTGTCTGTCTGTCTGAAAAGATGAGCGTACTGACAAGGTAGTCAGTGTTACATGTAGATATTACCTGTCCCATTACCGCGAGGGCGAGAAAAAATGGCACCTCAAGGTCTCCTGCAACACAACGCTGATAACCTGTCACTCGATTCAACCACCCTACCAAAATTTGAAAGGATGCTTTAAAAAGCGTACACACACAACGCCCTTCCAAACTACTGAAACTGGTGGCATGCAACATAATATCAACATAATTAAGCAAAAAGAAAACACCACGCCTATTTCAGGCAAAAACATGAGTACATAACTGACAGTAGCAGCGTTGTTTTGATTCAAATAGACCTGGGATTTGTTCTTGCGATAGCAAATTAAAAGAAATGCCGCAAAAATTGGTCTCATGGTCTCGAAGACAGAGGTGAACGTAACTACCTAATAAAGATGCTTACTTGAGCCGCGCCGAGAACATTTGAAAGAAAGGGTCCCAACAGGCAGCGCGCGAAAAATGCGAAGGCGGGAAAACTGAATCTAATGGAGGAAACTTTCACTGGATACCTTTTTGTAGGAGGTAGAGAGGAGAATAACAGCGCGAGTGGTGTGAACGGGAGAGGAAAGGGGGCTTTGAGGCAGGGATGCCAGAAGACCGTCTTTTTTTACGGAATTGTCATCGAAGCAAGCCGACACAAAACCACCTTTTTTTATCGCTTCAGTTTTTCACTGTAAAGTTTTCTGTTCTAATATTATTTATAGCATTTGCTTGCATCTTATTTCAAATATTCTTCTCGCTTTCGTTCCCCCTCTTACTGCTGTCCCCATAATCTCCCATATTCAACCCCCATAACTATAGTCAACTTCACTCAAATGCCATTAACAGTGCTGACCTCGCCAGATCTATGCTTCTCTTGGCCATGAATGAATTATGACGCTTTTGTGGTTTCAAACAAAGCAGTCACTCCCCCCCAAATGATCTTGAATTTCCAGGAATCTGCGGCTTGCAATGGGGAGGTCCCTTGACTCTTTGTACTACGGGTGAGGAGAATTAGCTACAGTGATACAATGTACGCAGTTTAGAACGTCACCAGCCGTACTGCCGTACTGCTATATTGCCGAAATGTGGAATGGGGTAAATGAATTGTGCTACCGGTGCCGCCTTATTAACGCGGCTCGTTTCTTTGGCGCTCCAAATTACGACAGAACGTGGCTTTTTTGGAACGAAAGAGATCACATCGCCACTTAAATTGCTTTGACCTTTTTTTTAATGTTGTCGCGGTATGTCAGTCAGCGGGCAGCCCAATACCTGCAACGCGCGCAGGCGAAGGAGGTGACAGAACGCCTTTAAGTGAAGCGGTCGCTGGAAGTACAGCATCGACAGACAGGTAAGTTACGGGCGGTTTAATCTAGCGCAGGTACGTGAAGGCTTTATTTGTACAGTGATCTCGCACCATATCATCCCAAAGAAACATGACCAACAAGTTCACAGTGTAAAAAGTCTAGGTGTAACGTAAGCGCATTATATGTCATCAAATCCGTCGTGCCCATAATTGCAACAGCAAGGTGAACTTGAGTGCACTGGTGACAAGAAGGGCTTCCATTGGTCATGAAGTTTTATATGCGAAGAATATCTTGGCGTACCAGGGTGGTTTTCCGACGTCGATTTTTTGACATCGCTTTTTTTAAAGCCGTTTTCATCTACCAAGACACCGTGAGCTGAACACAACATATGTGCTCCCTTCTTTTGCATTTTGAAATGATTTATTTGTTTAGGTATAGTACGCATACACAGTTCAGGCTTCGTCGGAAGTCCGTCTGGTCAGGTTGTAAGTTCATAACAAAGTTCAAATCACTGACCAAGTCAATTGAACAAAGTTGACGTTTCGGATCCCGCTCACTCGGATCCTATACATCATACGCAAAATGTCTCTCCACAATCCTCTGCAAAGATAAACTGGGCAAAAAGCGCTTGACACTCGATTTTCTGATTTGGAACTTTCCCCTCCCCCCCACTACCTACTTCCCCCCAGGCTCTTATGGCCTCTAGTTTCCGATACAGTGACTCACTCTCACTCACTCACTCACTCACTCACTCACTCACTCACTCACTCACTCACTCACTCACTCACTCACTCACTCACTCACTCACTCACTCACTCACTCACTCACTCACTCACTCACTCACTCACTCACTCACTCACTCACTCACTCACTCACTCACTCACTCACTCACTCACTCACTCACTCACTCACTCACTCACTCACTCACTCACTCACTCAACAACTCGCGCAACAATGCACGTTCAGCGAGAAGGAATGTATTATGAGGCAGTTGAAAAAAGGCAACTTACAAAGTATGTAAACGTTATCAGAATTTATATTACAATCATTCATTCACAAAATACAATATAGAATACAATTATAAGATAATTATGACAAACTTAAACATATTAGAAATAAGTAACATTTAAACAACGCCGGAAAATGCTATGTATTATAAATCAAGCACTGCTCCAAGTAATCTCTTTCTTGAGGGGGAGCTTGACCTTGTTGTAGCGAATGCGCAGCTTATTCCAGAGGGACATACAATACAGAAAAGAAGCATAGGGACAACCTGCTGTACAAAATAATACAAAATTTTCATTTGTCACGGGTTCGATTCCCGGCACCGGCAGCCGCTTTTCTGATGGAGCCGAAAAGCGAAAACACCTGTGTGTTCGAGATTTCGGCGCACGTTAAAATCCCCAGGTGGTCAAAATTAATCCGGAGCCCTCCACTACGGCGTGCCTTATCACCTGTGTAGCGTCGGCGCGTTAAGCTCCACAATTGTATCAGCAAGATTTTCACTCATCAGCCGCAACATTGCTTTTAAACTTCAGAGACTAAACTCTAAAATAATTTATTGGCGTATTTATGCCGCGAGTACAAATAATTTAGTTTTATCCGCATATAGGGTTATTAAATCGTGTAAGAGCTACAAGTGAAGTACATTTATCCACCTTCTTCTTAAACTACCATCTCGAGTTAAACGCCATAAATAAAACGGTTGCCTCGCCTGCGTATAAACATATATTGTGTTTCGGGCGCGAGAACAATGCAGTTATTGTAGAGGAAGAATAAGGGGCCCAAAATAGAGTCCTGTGTCATGCCATACTTGATCGCTTTCAAGGTATGAGTAAGCATATTTGAGTCACATATTACCCACGATGATTTTGCGGATATTTGTTCTTAAAAGATGAAGTGAAGTACCACGAATAAAGCAAACCTAATGTTTAATGAAAATAACGCTGGGCTTTACGTATTCAAATGCCTTCTTGGAGCGAAAAAAAAAAGTGTATACGACTGGTTTTCAATACGCATAATTGGCGCTTTTTGAATATCTACGATGGCGCCATGTCTTGATTCTCAATGTATACGACTGTTTTTCAATACTTCTAATTGGCGTTTGTTAAAGGTCTAAGTGGGCGTTGTCTGATGCTTTTTTTAAAAACCCGTATAATCCTCATTTATAAAGGAAAAACACACGCAGAAGAATTCCCCTTCAAGGTAAGTAACGAAATACTAGAGGAAGTGGTGAATTATAAGAATTTTGGTAAAATTGTTCGTGTTGATACAAATCCCCACAAAGAAATTAGGCGCATAATTAGGCTCGCAAGAATCTACCTCTGTCACGATGACCAAGGAACACTTCAAATTATGCAAGATTTTGAGTAATGCTGTATTGTTATAACGACGATTCACTCACTGTACACGAGTTCTCTACTTTTAAGCAGATACACGAATAAAGCGAATTTGTTATAACGAGGGTATACAATAGACGCACTCTTCAGTACTAGAGAACTCATCTACAGCAAGCCTTTGCTATAAAGAACTATATAGTTAATTTATAGTAATCAGCTGTTATAGTAAAATCGCTTTATTCTTGATTGGAAGTGTTTAGGAGCAACTAAGAATCTATAAAAGCGTATACCAATAAGATTCTACACTATCTAGCTCTGCCTAAACATTTACTCAAGTATAGACTCTGCCCTAGAGAACTGAAAGCGTCACGAGACGCAAGCATTTCGTCGCCCGCCTGCTTTACAAGTGCGCGAGCACGTTTGAAAGGTTATCGGGTTCAAAGCTCGCAATGGCGATGCCCTGTTTACCCATGTACGAGGGCCTCCGGTCTATGCCCGGTCTCAAGACGATAACGCGCGCCTTCACGCACTGCCCTGCGAGCACGTACGCGGGGCCTATACAGACGTACACGGCTCATCTCTTGTTTGGTTAACGTGGCGCACCGATGTATTCCTAACTTCGGGGAACGCCTAATCGCGCCGTCTGGGAAAATAACGTGCCAGGGAAGCTCTCGTCAGGACCGCTTTTCAAGTCCCCCCGTGTGGAGTGTGTGTTGTAGTCAGCCCAGGCCTAACCATGGTCCCGCCCGCCGCGGTGGCTCAGCAGCTAAGGCGTTGGGCTGCTGAGCTCAAAGACGCGGGTTCGGTCTCGGCCGCGTGTTTCCAAACGCTTCGCTGCAGAGAGCACCCACGTGACATGTGTGATGTCACTGCGCGCGCTATTCTTTGGAGCCCGTGCTAAAGGGCACCTGCCGTTCGGGCCCTGTGGCCTCGGTGTACAGTAGTATTGATTACTGGCGCTTGCGGCTTCGGTTCGAGCCCCAGGGCAGGTCTGTCTTTTTTTTTTTATTGCCTATTTTTTTCTGATTTAATTTTTTTTACAAAACTCAAATCTACGCGTTGTTTTCTTTAATCAATGTGATTTGGTACGTTTTAGGTCGTCAGGTTTGGTGCGCAGCCAATGACGACATTTAGTTACCGTCCTGCATTGCGCGAACAGACATGTCACGTGGGTGCTCTGTGCGGGGAAGCGTTTGAAAATACGCGTCCCGGCCGCGGTGACTGCTTTTCTGATGGAGGCGAAAGCGAAAACACCCGTGTGTTCGAGATTTCGGCGCACGTAAAAGATCTCCAGGTGGTCAAAATTAATCCGGAGCTCTTTACTGCCACGTGTCTCATAGTCCAGGCCCGTTAAACTGCCTCAATTTGAATTTGAATTTCAACCGGGGTTTCTAACGAGTATGTCCACGCACCACTCCGTGGGTGCAGGCCGATACCGAGTGGTGCCGATTGATTCATTTCCACTGGGCTGATTGAACGAGCAATGGAAAGAAAGGTTACAGGAGAAACACTCAAGAATTAAGTGTTTCTCCTGTCGGAAAAGAGCGCAGCATTTAAGCAGCCTACCTCGGGTGAAAGACATCGTAGCTCAAATTCGGAGGAAGCAGTGGACCTGGGCTGGACATGTTATAGGAAGAACTGACAGCCAGTAAACCACCACCAAGGTAACGGGGTGGCTGCCGAGGGCAGGGCTAGAAGCAGAGGGAGTCTATTAACTAAAAATAACTCGGAGTCGCAGAATGGACGAGAGCATCGCAAGACGATCACCTGAAGGAACATGGAAGGGGCCTTTGACCTGTAATGGACAGGAACGGGTGGATGATAAGGCTGATGGTGATGATGATTGATTGATTGGTTAGATTTTAACTGATTGATTGATTGATTGATTGATTGATTGATTGATTGATTGATTGATTGATTGATTGATTGATTGATTGATTCGTCATCGGCCGCTCGCTGCCTAGTGAGCGCCTCATCTGCTGCATTGGGAGCGGGACAAGCAAGAGTAAACGCCACTGGTCTTATTGAGACAGGAATGCCTTGTTCATTAATCAAGTACGTTATATCAATTTCTTTGATATTGGATAGTGTGCGAAGCGGAAGGATGATCGCGCGTGTAATCAATCCCATTGGTCATATGTCAGCGAAAAATTCCAGGCCATCTCCACTTACGTGAAACCGAGGGAGGGGCGAAGCATGCAGTGTATAAATGTATTCAAAGATTGTAAGTCTCTCTCCTGCCACACGGCGCGCGCTGATTGGGCGCCGGAGAAGCGCAGGTGGGAGGAGCAATCGCGCGCTTGCTGAGGCGGTGGCGCCCTCTGTTGCGTTGAACCCGATTTAAGCAATTAAATGATAGACAGACTGGCCGTAAGTTGTCTTCGTGTCACACGCCGCAGCATGCTTGAAGTATGCTTTACAGGAGAAAACCTGGCGTTGAAATCAATTTTGAAACGGGAGTAAACAAATTTCTATTATTAATGCAATTAAATATGACTGGGCCTGTATTTTAAATTAGTTTAAATTATGTTAGTGTATTTTCAACCGTTTTTATCCATGTATACACTTCTTTTTGACCATCGTTTGACAACTTGATTTAGCGTGACGACAGGAGACGCCGATAGCCCGAGCACCTAAGGTGCTTCACCCCTAAAAGTGCGGGAAACAACTCTGTCCCTCACACCAAACGATGTCATCGATTCCTCACCAAAGCCGCGGCGCGTAACTCTTCATGCATAGCGCGTCCACATTGTTCAGAGGAATGCAATGCCCTCTCTGTTTTTAAAGCGAAGCTTTATGTGCCTAGGGTGACGTACAGTAATTTGTACACACGCCCCTACACTCCCCCCCCCCCAACACCTTCCTCCCAGAAGGATTTCGATACCCCCAAGAAGATTACGTAACCCCAACAGCCCTCCCCCCTTCTTCCTCCCCAGCTTCCAAAGGAGTATTTCGACAACTCCCAAAACCAAAATTATGAATAAACCCTTGGTGGCGTGCATTGGCGCGAGGAACCTTGCGGCAAAGCCTAATATACTAACAATGCTCAGCAGAAAACGGCCGTGACTCTGGTTTTTCAAAACCTTTCCAAAATAATTGCGTGACAATAAGCTTTTAATTATACAACTATATCATTGCTCGGAGCTTCACATTGTTGTCACCATTAATTAGTTCACAGTGAAGTTTGTAAATGTTACAAAATTTTCCAGTAGATGGGCATTTACGGAACGGCGTATTAATGGAAACAACTTCGAATGTAAACATCTTCGACAGAACTCTGCCTGGTTCTTTTAAACTTGAGGAAGAGGCAAATACACCAACCACGGCGGCCGCCTTTCTGGTGGGGGTGAGAAGCGAAAGCGCCCGTGTGTTCCAGATTTCGGCGCATCATAAAGGTTCCAAGGGGTCCTAGGTAATCCGGAGCCCTCCATACGGCGCGCCTCATAACCTGTGTAGTCTCGGCGCGTTAGACCCCATAATCAATCGAATCAATTACACCAACCAAGGACTCTTATTAAATGCTGTCCCAACACTTCCGGGCCTACTCGGCTCCTTCATACGGGATGGCTGTTCCCGGCCACAAGCAGTAGTTATATAAGGTAGCTTTTTTTTTCTTTTTTTTCCCCCCCGTTTACTCGCTCCTTGCCGTTGCACGTCGGAGGCCGTGGGCGTAAATGGCGGGAAGGGCAACTCGGGACAGAAAACGGCTGCAACCTTTGTTTTACTGAAACTGGTTCAACAAAACTATATTAAATTCCGCAGCTAAGTCTATTCTATCATTCCTCTCAGTTGCATTTACTTGTTATAATTAGTTCCCAATAAATGGGTTAGTCCCTTTGTTCAAAATTCTGTGCGACGTCTGTGTCGCGTGCAACACAGCCTTGCTTCTCCTCCACGAACACAGAGTGGAACAGCTCATGACTCTAAGTGCAGGACACTCTAGGGGCTCGCCTTGTCGTCATAGCTCGCTCGATGGACCCAGAGGATTCGAAAGCCGAGCGGTTTATATAGTCATAAAGGTTCAAAACTCGTGAACCGCTGGCGCTTGTCGTATATCTCCCCATTGTTTAGCGCAAAAAAAACTGCAGGTACATTTGAGGCAAAATATACGTATTTAACCGGCAGAGCCCGCGTTCACTTAGTTAGGAACGCTCGTTGGGTTGGTTCTTACGGCAGTAAGCGAAAAAAAAGTGACAGTGCAACGCCTGCACGTGCGGGAGTAGAAAGCAAGCACAAAAGGAACAGAACTCCCGCTGGCGCAGTTTCAGGTAGGGGGCGCGCGAGCACTGCGAAGGTGGGAAATTTGAATTACATTGAGTTGTAGCAGTGAGCGGATAACGGTGCTACAGCCCATTATGGCGAATCACTGCCTTCAGATTGAGTGGAACGGCTTTAATTTTTTTCCCTCGTTAGGTTGTAACGGGATTATTATAAGACTAACACTTCTGTGCTGTTGTAAATGCACACAAGTCCCGCCACATTGTCCGCGAGGTATTTCCAGCTACCAGAGTGCATGTCCTAAGAGGCTGCTTTCAATCTCCCGCCTCAAAGCTTCCATTGCGGTCTTGGCCTAGAAAAAAAAAAAAAAAACTATTCCCAATTGCGCTTGTCTGTAGGGTTCTCGCAACTTTCCCTTCTTCAACTTTAGCTCTACTTTTGACCGTGAAAAGAGCAAGGACTGCTGCTAGCAAAGGGGACCACCTGTTGACTTTTGCCTAATTGTCTCCCCTCCCTCTCTATATCCCCCCTCCTCTCGTCAGGGAACATCTAAATCAATTTGAGTGCTGGGTGCGCTTACTTTTTTGAGACCCCCACTATAATTATGCTTTTCTTTCTCACGCTAACCTACGCGACAGTATAAAATGGCTGTTTTTATTCGTCGAACCACCCGCATCTGATAACATTCATCAAGCTTTTCTATCTGCGTCCTCGTAATTACTTATGCAGGCGGTTGCGGTTTGTTTATCAGAGGCCCGTTCTCAAACAGGCGCACACGCACGTCGCAGTCGTGCACGTTATCGCGAACGAGATGCATTCCGCACACCGTTCACAAGAGTAATCATTCCGTGCAGGCACGCAGCAGTCAGGGTTCGTGTACTTCGGCGTTCCATATGAGTTGCGCGTTTCCCTTTTGTTTGATTATCTGCCCAGAATCACTCACCTGTGTTCGGTTCCCGCCGCTCTCTCTCCACTCGCTCAAACATAGACAGAGTCCCCGCTAATAGGCTGCAGTCACGGGATGGCTCTATTAAACGCCGGCAGAAGCCGCAGTCGGCCGGCGTCGACCTCTATAGCGTGCTCCATGCACTCTCGCAGGAGGCATTCCCAGAGCCTGGCGGCGGGCTCGCGGGCCCCGAAATGACACGCACGTCGCCAGGAAATTCATCATCGAGACGGGAAAGCCCCTCTTGCGAACTCGCCCGCAGGTATTCCGCCTTGGTGTACCGTATTTACACGAATAGCGGGGAATTGCTTTGTAGCGGATGCGTCAGACTTCTCGGTTTTTTAAAGACTGTAACAAGAGTATCTATTTATGACTATTTAACGATGTGCCTAATGACGTTTCGAGTTGTGTTGACGCAGCAAGCTTCAGAAAGCAGTCTCGGTAATCGATGGTTGCAACGGCCTGCTGAGTGGAGCTCCTCTTCAGATACCTCTCGCTAGAAGCAAGGAAGTACGAGAATTGGCTAGCCATGTGAACTCATAAAGGGCACCCTAACCTGTATGTACGACTAGAGGCAGATGGTATTTTGTTATATTAGTAAAAAGAATTGAAAAAATATAGTAAGGACTTAAGACGTATAAGACCTCAGTGTAAACCCTGTAGCCTTATAAGTCAAACAGAGCAATATTTGTTAATCGTACACTCTAGTACAGGGCACAGTATTTTTTTTCAGTGGCGTAAACTCATTTCTCATAATTTTATTAGGTAGAGAGGGTTTCATTTTTACATATTAATAATACACTGCATCGCTATGAAAGCACGTGTGATTGAACGAGTACAGTTTATTCCAGAAGAGGATGTCGACTCTGCTTGTTTGGGGGATGGGCGGTTGGGGTTTTTTTTCTGGAGGGGGGGGGGGGGACACGCAGTCTCCACATTAGCTGGTATATCCCGCTGTCTTGAGGGAAATTCCCGAGAGATTTACACTGATAGAACGACGACCCTTATTCTTGTGCGTCTCTTGTGGCCGACAGGCAGCCGGCCCAGCAGCTGACGAGGACCCACACCACACTTTTTTTTCCCAGCTGTTCTGACACATTCTCGTGAGCATCACGGAAAGGAACGACACAAGGGCAGTTAGGAAGAAGGAAATGAAGAAAGATGATAGATAAAAAGAAATAAATGAAATTCAAATTTTGGGGGCTTTCTGCGCTGAGGCACACCAGGGCTACAAGGCGAACGTGTAGTTGAGGCCTACGGCTTCATTTATAACGCCTGAAAATCCATACCACGCGCCCCAAACGTGTACGGGTAATTAAAAGAACGCTGTTACCTCCGTTGTGCAGTTAGATTGTGCTCCAATATCCCTGCGATTTACTTCGCTCTAATAATATGCGCATGCACGAACCACGGAAGCCGTTCAGGGACTTTGAATGGTCTTGCCTATAAATCATTTTCAAGCATTTTTTATTTCTTGGCCTGTCGGTTCAATAAGTGACAGACAGACAGACAGACAGACAGACAGACAGACAGACAGACAGACAGACAGACAGACAGACAGACAGACAGACAGACAGACAGACAGACAGACAGACAGACAATTTTTTTCTGTTTAAGTATCCCAAATAAAGCCGTTCCACTCAATGTGAAAGCTGTCGGAAGTGCAGAGCAGCGATTCACCATCATGGGCTGTAGCGCCGTTATCCGCTCACTGCTACTACCCAATTCAATTCAAATTTCCCGCCATCGCAGTGCTCGCGCACCCCCGATTAAAATTACGCCAGTGGGAGTGGTGTTTTTTTTGGGCTTGCTTTTCCCCCTGCACGTGCCGGCGTTGCACTGCCTTTTTTTTTTGGCTTACTATCGTAAAAACCACCCCAACGAGCGATCCTAACTAAATGAACGCGGGCGCTGCTGACCCGCCGCGGTGGCTCAGTGGCTAAGGCGTTGCGCTGCTGAGCACGAGGTCGCGGGTTCGATTCCCGGCCGCGGCGGCCGCTTTTCTGATGGAGGCGAAAAGCAAAAACGCCCGTGTGTACGAGATTTCGGCGCACGATAAAGATCCCCAGGTGGTCAAAATTAATCCGGAGCCCTCCACTACAGCGCGCCTCATCGCCTGCGTTGAGTCGGCGCGTTAAACCCCACAATCAATCAATCAATCGGGCGCTGCTGGTTAATTGCGTATATTTTGCCTCAATCTACCTGCAGGTTTCTTTGCGCTAAACAACGGGGATATGTAGGACAAGCCCTAGCGGTTCAGGAGGTTCCAATGCTTATGACTATATAAACCGTTTGGCTTTCGAAGCCTCTGGGTTACGTCGCGACGGCAGCCGCTATAACGCCGCGTGGCTCTACGTGCGTCTAGCGAGACACCCACGAGGAAGCGGACGCCGCCGCGCGCGAACTTTCGAACCGCGAGGCGCCCCCCCGCTCCTCACCGGCGGACGGGTCCCACGACATCGAACAAGAGCCCCTTGCATCATATGGGGAGATACTACAATGGTACCGGCTTGGGAGGCGGACCAAACCACCCCCTCATCCGAAGCTCAACCGCGCCGAAGCAGTGCTTTACAGGCAACTACAGACGAACTCAGTGCTCACCCCGGTGCTCGCGCGCCACGTGTGCCCCGACATCTACGAAAACGTGTTGTGCAGTATGTGCAAGAGAACAAATGCAACGCTAGCCCACCTGATGTGGGGCTGTGAAAGACATTTAATAGAGGCAGACGACGCAAGGCGTATGCCCGAGGACACCACTCTCGCCATGAACTCGAGTGAGCACGAGATACAAATACGGATTATCCAGCGGCTCGAGGCTGCTCTTGCAGGGCAGAAGCGTAGGGAAGCGTCGTCGGAGGGTCGACGGGTCAACACCCGCACACCCAACGCGCGCCGAACGCGCCGACGCCCGCGAGGCATTGCTTCGGGGACGACCTGACCCTCGTCTAGGAGAGGCCGGCCCTGCGTGGCCGTAGCCCCCTCCCTCCGCAGGAACATTCAATAAAGTCATTTTCTCTCTCTCTCTCTAGCGAGAGAGATATACGACGACAAGGGGAACCCCTAAAGTGCCCCGCACTTAAAAAATGGCAGCATATCTCCACTCCGTTGATGATGGCGAGGGTGCGCAGTACGGGGACTCGAAATGATATCCAAGTTGCACCCCGAGTGACATCCGATTTGCGCCCCTACCACCATTAGATTTGAGCCGTGAGTTGCACCTTGATTATTTCCTATAAATGAAACTGCAAAGCCCGGCTCAAATCGAATGTCGCTTGATTTTCGCTTGATGGTTGTGTGCGCACGGATGGACGCGGACGGACTACGGGAGGTCCTAAGGTACTCCACACCGTTACAGGCGAGGGAGTAAGCCGTTTTTATCACGGGTACTAACAGTCGTAGCCCAATTGGTAATACGGCTGACGATTACTCTGTCTGGTCTACCAGGCACAGGCTTGAATCGTGCCGGTGCCTGTGTGATTCTTTGCGATTGTAAATGCTATGCGCACGGACGCGGACGGACATTGTGCGGTCCTAAGGTACTTCGCACCTAAAAAAACACGATTGTTTTTTTAAATCTCACAGCAAGGAGGTGAACCCACGCATACAACGCGCGAGTGTTCTTCAAGAGGAGGAAAGAACACACGAGAGACACCTGAGCACGTGGAAAGAGGGAAAAAGTTATGCTTTTGCTGCCGTCTCCATCGTTCACGCAGGGGAGCAATTGATGGAGGGTTTTCCGCATCATAGTTATCACCACGAGATTCGCGTACGTCGACACAAAGCCGAAGGAGGAAAAAAAAGGTAGACGCGAAACAATAAGCGGCGCCTCTTTTTCCGCAACGACTGTTCCTCGTTCCCCCAGCAATCTGTCAAGGCGAATTCGAGTGTCATCTCCGATACGACATCGCGCCTGAGAATAACGTGCTGATGGAATGTTTGCTTCCTCATAGGCTGCGTCTCGGGCCAAAGGGAAGACAATGACTTGTCAGTGTAATGCCCTACACGAATACGCGAATTTGTGATTTGAGCAACTCGAGGGTAGGAACAGAATTGCCCAGAGTAACGCGCTTCTCAGAAGCAAACAAGAATTCTGCAACGCTTGTATTTCCTGCGATTGAGCTGGAAGAACTGAGAAAGCGAATTATGACACAAAGCGTGTTTGTGTTAAGTCTTGAAACGAAACAACCGGAGAAACAGCGTACGGCGAACACACACACAAAAAAAATGAACCAGAACACGGAAACAGCGCGATTTCTTTCCGTGCAAATGAATTTGTAGCGTTGATTTATTACAATAACAAATATTGAAAATGCGTCTTTCCAAATATACCCCTAGTGAGCGATTATTTTATCTACACTATCCAAATTCTCTTGATTTTGCGTGTTGAGGTTCATGTTTTCGTGTTCTCGTTTCATTTGTCCATGACTACATCATAGATTTTTTTTTAAAGTGCGGTAACATTAAGTGAGGTCGCCGAATGGTCCATCGCTTTTTATATTCTACGTAGCTAGATCCGCAGGTAGCCAGGGGTGCTTACCTGCGCATACCTATATTATGTCAGATGGAACTTATGTCGTTTCTGCACCCTGGATGGCATAATGCATTAGTGTCTGGTCATGATATGACATTCGGAGGAGTATGTTGCACTTGAAACCAGATTCAACAAACTTGACGGGGGCAGCAAATATTTTCGAAATGTCGCTAGTTTCGCTAGACCGAGAGGAAGCAGCAGCCAGTTTCTGCGTGCTGGTGCTGCAAAATAAATTTATTCATTGAACTAAGAAATAATAAATTTGTAGCACTAAGAGCACGCAATAATCCTACTACTTAGGTGTAGCAATACTTCTTAGCTCACGTTTAGAGCTTTGTCCAACACCACATTGATTAACCAAATGATTCTCGATTAACACAATGGATTAGCAGGATGATAAAAGGTGCACTAGATTCTGTATACATCCCGTTGGCTGCCGTCTCTAACAGCCTATCACCTCAGACGACTAGAACTAGGAATCTAGTGTGGTACTAATCCTTCTTCGCCCAGATATGCTAACCAAGACATTGTTCAGATAGCTGAAACTCTCCACGCCACATCGAAGTGGGGTGACAAGCAGAAATCAGTTATTTCGGTATAGGTTCGCCCTGCCTTGAGTACTGCAGCAATACACGCATGATACGCGCAGTAGTGGGTGGCTACGGATTAGTCTAGACCATTTGAACACATATAGGGTGCACCGAAATC
The DNA here is from genome assembly GCF_048455015.1 of Haemaphysalis longicornis. Lineage (NCBI taxonomy): Eukaryota > Metazoa > Arthropoda > Arachnida > Ixodida > Ixodidae > Haemaphysalis > Haemaphysalis longicornis. The sequence continues at coordinate 54,234,430 of NW_027526460.1, forward strand.
GCGACACACGGGCGCTTTCATTTTTCGTCGTCATCAGGAAAACGGCTACCGTAGCCCGGGTCGGACCCTATGTTTGGGCTCAGCACCACAACGCCTTAGCCCCTGAGCCACCCTATAGCGCTTATTCTGTACCAGTTACAAAAAGATTGGCGCCGTCAAAGATGTGGTCTTGACATGCTTCAAGCAACACGGGGATGGTTTAAACTTCACCTACGAAGTCCCCATAGAAAACAAACTGCAGTTGTAAGATTTGACACTATCTTTTGCCTCTGTCCACACGTGCCACAAATATGCACCCCAGTCTGAGAAACCTCTTTTAAAGTTTAGATCATCGCACTCATAGCTTGTAAAAAAATAGCATTGCCCTCTCCTGCGTGAAATTTTCAGTTTTGAAATCCTGCTGTCACATGATGCGTCAGAGCCATGAAGGACAGAGAGAGAGAGAAAACTTTAATGAATACTGAAGAGGTTAGCCCCACAAACGGCGGGGCTTGCTACTTCAGATGGGGGTGAACATAGCGAGGTGAAAAAAAAGAAAAAAGAAGAGGGTAAGAAGTGCGCACCAACAATGAATAAGAGGGAGAAGAAAATAAAATCAGTTCGGAACGTAGAAAAAAAAATTACAGCACTAGGAGAAAAAATCTGAGGATCCCAAGTTTAAAGAACATCGGTTAGTCCCGTGTCAGACAGAAAAGTTAAGATAGCCTTTGTCCTTTGCGCCGCGTCAGCGTGATTTTGCCACGGACCAAGAAAGTGACGCAGCTCTAAAGAGTGTCCTCGTAGCAGTCGCACTAGAGTTCTTTTAGCTGTTTCGCGTTGAGTTGTATGCTTCGGGCAGTAACACAAGACATGCTGTATGTCGTCTCTCACAGAGCACACAGAGCACAATGGCGAGTCCGCCCAGCCTTTCAGAAGTCCTGACCGATTGGCTCTCCAGTACGAATGCTACGCTCATGGATGAATTATTCACAATGCACGAGCTTATCTCAGCAGTTAGCGTCCGTTAACCTGCTTTCTTCGCCAGGCGCCGATGGCGTTATATACTCAGCTTTACGACATCTCGGCGGTAACGCCCTCCGGCAACTGCTTACCTTCTACAACAAGTCGTGGGAGACAGGCTGCGTGGAAGCAAGCTGGAAACTTGGTCGCCTAGTTCCGGTCCTTAAACCAGGAAAACCGCCAACCGACATCAACTCTTACCGGCCTATTGCTTTGCTAAGCTGCATAGGGAAGGTAATGGAGAAAATGGTGCTGCAGCGACTCGTCTGGGATCTTGAGGACAGAGAAGTGTATCCCCCAGAGATGTCAGGGTTCAGAGAAGGAAGAAGCAGCGTTGACAACGTCATTGCTTTGGTGAGGGACATTCATCGGCAAAAGGCTGCGAAAAAGAGCACAGTAGCTGTGTTCCTAGACATCAAGGCGGCTTTCGATAGCGTTTCTCATGAAGCTGTTCGAAGGCAAATGGCGTTTGTAGGGCTACGAGGGCGGACGCACTCTTGGCTCTGTAACTACTTGCATAAGCGGTACGTCTATATGACCACCAAGGAAGGCGACACAAGGCGGCATGAGATTACACAAGGCGTCCCTCAAGGCGGAGTCCTAAGCCCTGTGCTGTTTAGCATCTGTCTCATCCGGATCACGAAAGTGCGACCCCAAGGTGTTAACATATCTCTCTATGCTGATGACATCTATATCTAGGCTTCTGGCAAAAACCGGAGAAGTATACGATCAAAACTGCAGAAAGCTCTTCTTGCAATTCAAAAGTTCCTTAGCACCTGCGGCTTGCTAATTTCACCCGAAAAGTGTGCCGCGGTCGCCTTTACGAGGCGGGATTTATCCCGCTATCCTCTGGTCTTAAATGAAACAGAAATACCATACGTTCACAACCATAAATTTCTCGGAGTTACATTAGATCGCTCACTATCTTGGGCCCCCCATATCCGTATCCTTAGAGAACGCCTGCACTCATTTGTGCCCATTTTCCGGATGCTGACAGGAAAAACATGGGGCTGCTCAGTGCCTTCGCTACTACGACTTTATAAGGCACTATTCCTTGGCCTTCTGCGGTACAGCCTCCCAGCGCTGATTGGTTTGTCTAAGACAAACTTCAGAGTGATAGAGTGTGCACAGGCTCAAGTTCTGCGCATCTGCCTGGGCCTTCCAAGGTGCACATCCACGAATGGAACTCTCTGCGAAGCAAGGTGTATGTCCGCCCAGACACTCCAAGCCCAAGAGTTCCTTCGCACCAGCCTCCGTCACGTAACCCGGTGTGCTGACCATCCTCTAGCACAGGTGTCTTCCCCGCATGTACGGAGCCTCCTACCGGCCATGAAGGACAGGTTTCCAGGTTACTAAGGAAATCTAGCGTGTGTTTCGTCGCCTCTTTTACCTCTGTCTCTGTTTAGTGTTCGCTAGTACGATGATTTTCTTAGTCAGTAACCAACTCGCCCAACTTACCGCCTTAGTTCCAGGTTACTGCAAGAAGGTTTTTTGTCCTTATCAGTGTTAGCTGCGTGAGAGAAAGCTTTCAAAGCTTTTAAATCACCTCTGCAATCTGAGATGGTTTGGGACACGAGGATGAAAATGATTGTAAAAACATGCGTTCATGGGCTTCCCCATTGTATGAAGAAGATAGGCAGAAAGTATTGTGTAAATGTTGTTTTTTCCGCCAAAAGTAAACAGAGCCCAGTTTTTCCCACTGATGAGGGCATGCACAAAAAGAAAAACCAAAATGAAAGCTCCGCAAGAAAATGTGATATGAAGCATACTCCCCGATTTGTTGATTGCAATATGGAAGGGGTCGTGTTTCAGCTACCCTTGAATTGTGATCGCTTGCACGTGGGGCAGTCGGGGAGATGTGTAAATACCAGACTCAGAGAGCATATTTCGTCACTAAAAAGAAGGCCCTGTAGCCACTTGTCACTTCACTACAAGAAATGCAAGTGTACCCCGCCCTTCAATGACACAACGAAGACAGCAATCAATGACAGCAATCAATGAGGAAGACAGCAATGACAGTACGAAGACAGCAATCAAACAACAAGAGGATTGGTGAAAGATTTCCACATTAAGAGATTGGGAGAGGTCTGCATAAGCCACCCATCCTTATCCCTGCCAGATAAGGAAGTTAGTTTGCTGTCGTCAGGGTTATGAGCGGGAAGGGCGAATGAAAAATCTTGCAGCTGTTTTTATCGTGTGTAAAAATCTTGCAGCTGTTTTTATCGATTCACGCAGTCATTGCACATGACCAGATGTATGTCTGTATAAATTTTAGTTTATAGTCAGCGCCTGTGCTTGTCTGTCTTTCTTTGTCCCCATTATTTTAGCGCTAGTAGAAGGAGGATGTTCTGTATCTAGACTCCAATGAGAAGCAGCCACGTGACGCTGAATGGAGCCCGCTGCCATAATCCCTTGTCCCAAAGTCCATTGTATTAACCACTACGCTACTACTCGTAGTAAGACGGCGGTTCTAATCCTCGGCCGGCCTGTTTTCGTGCTGCCGTGGCACTCCTGTCGCGCGTGCATCGCGCGAGAGGCATTTTCTCCTCCTCTCGCGTCGAGTGGGGGCCCAGAAGCGGCGTTTGACGGTTGTGGAGGCATCTTTCCAAGACTTTCCGTCAATGCTTGTTTGCCTTGTCGCGTGCTCCTGGCGATTGCCGCGGGGTGAAAGTGCGGCTTATCGCCACCGGCGGCGGCGACCGCGCTCCTGGGTCTCGCTTCCGTCGCTGTTTCTGCCGCGTACAACCGAGATTGAGAAGGCCGCACGGTCGCGTCACTTCTACGCCAGACCAATTACGTGAACGGTCCAGCGTAAATACGCCGAGATAGAGGCCGTCAGTTTGAGGGGTGCGACTTGACCAATCAGTCTCAACGAGAAGGGGAAGATGAGGCGGAGGGTCTTAGGCTATGTCTCTGAAGATGGACCTGTCCCGCAGGTCGGCAAGAAGCGGCTCAGCGTTGATAAGCGAAGGGACGGCTGTTCTTTATTTCTCACGCGTTCGTGCTCCTACTTGAAGGCTCTGCCGTCGATGGCGGCTTCCGTTTGTAGGCAGAAAATAAAGTAGTGTGTAGCAGCGCGATCAGCCTTTGCATTACGCATGCAGCGTCGAGCGAGCTCCCAAGTGCTGCTTCATTGCAGTGCCAGCCGTAGATAGCACGGCGGTCGGGGCGCTCGTCGCGATTTGCTTATCGTCGGTGTTGTGGAGTGAGGCTTCGATGGGGGCAAGGTACCGTAACGGTTTTCGATTTGTAAGGAAGAGTACTACGGTGATGGCATCGCCACTTTCGAATGAAGAGAGTTGTGCACATAACCATTGTCAGCTCACATCGAACCACTAGTTTAAATATTCTGGAGCTACAGGAGCGGAAAACTTCTTTTGGACGGTTGCATTGAAGATTGGAAAGAAAGAAAGAGGGGACAGAGAGTGAGGGAGTGATTTATTGAAGTAGGAGGTGAAAATGAACTGGACAGGGGATATTTTGAATTCATTCGGGAGTTCACCAGCATACAACCCAGAAAGAACTTCATTAAAAACCAACAGCGGTTCAGTCTACCCGATCGCAGGCATTCTTCTTCTTCTTCTTCTTCTTCTTCTTCTTCAACAACAACAACAACAACAACAACAACAACAACAACAACAACAACAACAAAAACAGCCTATTTATGTCCACTGCATGATGAAGACCCCTTACCATTAAATGCTTAACTCTGCTCATTTTTGATGCACCGTGTTAGAGTTAGCTGTTCCCCGAAAGCGAAGGCAGGAGTCAGCCAGGTCGGGTCAAAAGTATACGACAGCTGCATCGGTGTCCATAAGTCAGGTATGTTTGGAGTATTGTAAGGACATTCTCATAGGACATGTTGCTGATTCGAATATCCACCACAGTGTATGCGCAGTGGTCGTTCTGCTGTCCTTCTTTGGGAGAGGACACTATATGTGTACACCCTTTGTCAAAATTTTCTAGGCCAATTCTAAGCCTTCTCGACTACAATGAATTTTCAAAGAATAAGCTTTACCTTGAAATATGACAAAAATATTTTGTGGCAGTAAGAAAGAAAGGTGTTTTCTCTAGCTTTCCGGCATAAAATCTTTCCGCCTTGCTCGGGACGTAAGCTTTACATTCAATTTCTTTGCGGCCTGCACACTTTCAGCTTGGCCTAGAAAATTTTGACAAAGTCTGTACATATAGTGCTATTCTGGGGTGGTATTCTCGTAATTGTCCCTTTTGAAAACGTCCCTTTTGCGCCCCTTTCTCGTGACGTACTTCCGGTTAAGCAATGAGCGTTGGCAGTAGGTTTGCCGCGCTTGCGTTACGTCACTTCCGGTTGTTTGCTTTTAGCCAATCAGGGCTTGCCAAAAGGGACACTTTGAAAGAGACGTAAAAGGGACAAAACTCGACAATACCGCCCCTGATCTTGTCGTAGTAAGACTGCTTGCTGCCTTTCTAAGTTAAGGTGAGCCGGGGGTAATTCCCTTCTACGCAGAGGGAAGACACGTAGATTAGGCTATACGCACAGGAAAACGAGAGCAATAATACCCTCGCCCTTTATTCCTGTATCCTGAATTTACAGGGATCGGTTAGACAAACACGAAAAGAAAGAAAAACATGATTACACATTAGCCAAGCATCACATCCTTAATTACTAAGTTCGCCAGCGCCATTTTGGTCCTTTCCTTATCGCAGGATAACAGGTTGCCTTCAGTGATGACGTTTGGAAGTATCATTGATCACGTTTCGAGTGATAAGAAAGCTATAACAGCCGCTTTGGACGACCATGCAACTTACGATCCTTTAGCGGTCATGATTTGTTTATTCGGTCGTCTTGGAACTTGGTAGCCAACGGATTGCTTTGGACGAGGCAAGCAGCGAAGAAGAACCTTTCAGGACTTTCAAGTCGCTAGTGGCGGCCTGACAAGAGCGAATCGACGGGGCGCCAGCCGCCATATTTGGTTCAAGACAGGACGCCGGGAGAGGAGTCTCGGCTTTGTTATGGTGTCGCGACGATAAAGAAGTTTAGGAGGGCGCTGCTCTGCTTACGCTTATGTTTTTTTTACTTCGCCATCTTCAAAGGATCTCGGCGCCTTCTCAGAAGCCTAACGATCCGTTGGCGACATGAGGGCCCGCCGAGCGGAGCTTTGATTTCGATAGCGGTCCACTCCTAGCAAAAAAGGAAGCCGCGCTCCGCCGTGGAGCATCTGTGATATCGAATCCGCGATAAGGTCTCTGTCGTTGCTGACAATGCTTCGGCGTAACGGATGCGCCCTTGTGGACAACGTTCCTTCGATGGCGGATCGTTGCTTCTCCACCGAACATTTTGAGCTCCTTTTATCTTCTGGCTATATGTTATAGGATTTAGGCGGCTACTAGTCGGCTAGACGACGAACCTACGTTTTCCGCGGCAGAATTGGTGATGCGACCAGTTCCGGGAACAGGTGGCACCGCAAGGGCGCCCTTAATTTTAAACACGCCTTTTCCAGCCACGTTGCTTTGCAAGGGGTCACAGCCAATAACTGTATTGTTCGGGAATACTGCCGTTAACTTTGCTGTAGAGAGAGAGAGAGAGAGAGAGAGAGAGAGAGAGAGAGAGAGAGAGAGAGAGAGAGAGAGAAAGATGGCGGCGGCACAGAGACAAGATTCTTTAATGAGGTCGAACAGGTCTGCCGTGTATAATGCTGGGTTTTTGAGACAGGTTAACGCGGACACCCAAAAAAGGGGGTGAGGGTGGCAAGGAAATAAAGTGAGCTACGAGCTGTCCTGCTGTTCAGGTGCTTTTAGAAATCCCTAAAGAACTCTAATGCTTCTAGCGTAGTTCGTGACACCCACCAAGTTCTTGACATAGGTTCGAGCCCCGCAACCTTCGCGATGTTGCTCGCGCCGACGGGAAGCGTGGAGACACGCTCAAGACATATCCATTGTCTTTCCGAACACCAGAAATGGGATTCCACCATCCAATCTCAAATGTTGAAACAATGCTGAGGCGCAGGCTATTCACTACACGGTCGGCATGTTTGGGTAGACGTCGCGGCGAGCGGATTGTGCATTGAAGATCGGCAGTGAAACGCGGGCGTACTGTATATGCACATTTGTATTGTTGTAGATTCATTCTAGATCCCAAGGGTCCTTATGACGTCACATGCGATTGGCGGTGACCGACCGAAGACACCGCCAAGAAATATGACTACAGCTGTAGTGGCGTCTCTTGTTCCGTAGGATCGTACCACTTGTATGCTAACGTGCAGTTGACACCGTGATAACTGTTTCTAGCATTCCCCTATGACTTCACTTCTGACGTCATCTAGAGCAGAATTCGGAGAGTTTGAATACTCTTGATCTTTTTTCTTGTAACAAAAACCTTCTGTCGGCACTGCAGTTGAGTTGAGCGAGTTACGAAAGATCTTTCAAAGCATAGTTGTATTTTTTTTGTTAAAAAAACATCTTTAGAGACTGCGGTTGGGTTGAGTAAGTTACGAAAGATCATTCACACGAAGCATAGTTGTACTGTTTTTTGTTAAAAAAACATCTTTAGGGACTGCAGTTGAGTTGAATGAGTTACGAAACGACATCATTCAAACTAAGCATAGTTGTACTTTGTCTTTGTGGCCCCTGTAAGCTTCTAAACTACAAATTTGTCGTCAATGAAACGGCGCGAACGAATCGAGTGAAACATTGTAGCTGCGATGTCAGAGTACAATTAAACCACACGAACTTTAAACCACCCCATTAACGTATATGACTGTTGATGCCCCCGAAATCGAATTCATCAACAGCTCAGTGCTTCATCTTCTTGTATTTGTGTCACGCTGTCCCGAGCGTACAAGCTGCATCGCCTTGAAACGATCATCCTGGCGCCATCTGGCGGAAGTATTCGAGCCGTTTCATTCTTGCATACCCCAGCTTTCGTAACGTGGTTGCCTTGCGGTGTATTATTGCGTTTGGGTCCTGGAGCTAGGCTGATAACAAAAGCCGAAAAAGAAATACTTGTAAATACTTCTATTGAGCCCAAATCCGTCCTTAAATGGCTCAAGCTCCGCACCAGCTTTTATCGCAGTCCATTTACTGCTGCGGCGGCCGCCATATATCAGCAACCTCCTGGAAAACGCTGACAGGATGCGATGGCACGAACAAGCGTAATTCGCCGTCCGTTCACGGCTTCGCCAGCATCGTCGATAATACGGGTTCCGCTGGCGCCATGCGGCTGGTCGTAACGTAAAAAAAGAAGGCATCGATAAGAAAGGTTCAAACAAAATCAGCGCTGAACCAAAAAAAAAAAAAAATCCTTGGACTGGAACTACTGCGAGAAGGATGAAAAGAGAGAGGGGATGCTCGAACCTTTGGGAGGCCCTCTTCCTAATTGTAGGAACAAACAACCGCGGGGCAGTCGTGCGGGCCTACAGGACAGAGAAGCCATTAGCCGTACCCAGTTCGGGCTTTGCGTCAAGTTTTCTTTCTCCAGCTTCTTCTTCTGCCCTTCTCAAACCCTTTCCCACTCATCAGGATCTCGGAAGCGCATCTGCAAGCTATGCCTGGCCGGCTGAGCAGCCGAGGTTGCGAATATGCCCCGCTTTTTCTTATTATTAGTCTTTTAAATTTCGCGCTCGTCCGCGTGGTTCCTCATTATGCGGTGTGCTGACAACGTTATTTCTCATTAGACGACTATGCGGCGTACGTTGCATAAAAAACTAGACTGGGCTTGACCTCCTTCGGCCCAGATCGTGGAATATTCGTCGGTGGTCGCTGTCGATTAATTCAATGTCGTGATTCCGTACACGCAATACAATCCCGGAGCGGAATTACCAGCAGCATCAAAAGCCGCCAGTCTGCTTTCTCGTGGTGGACACACGGTGTGATGTAAGCTTGTTTGAAGGTCGCTACTTATTTTTCTAGACCGTTCGGTTTTACAGACAACTTGAGCTAGAACGGACCAACAAAAGAAAGACGGTACGAAAGAAAATAGCAATACAGGCAGAGTCGACTACCAGTTGGGCCGTCAGTATATATGCTGTTGGGCTGTTCAGTTTGAAGAATACATCGCCAACCATACCTAGCATCTACTAGGGTTGCTTCAGTGACTCGCCCGCAAGAACCAACAAAAACATTTGTGCACCCCATTTTAACGAACCCGCCCTAGAGTCGTCAGAATTGCGCACTGGTCGGGCAGGCCGGGCAAGAAAACCATGATAGGGGAACAAGGAAAGCTGAGGAATATGTGACGTTGTGTGTGCAGTTTATATGTAGAGCGGTTCGTTTTCTGGTTTTATATATACATTCGAACACGGATATATCGAACTCCAAAAGGATCGCGAAATAGTTCGATATATGAAAAATTCGATATAAAAAATATGGGCTCTGAGACCTCACTGATGGCGAACGATCACTTACCGATGGGCGCATTCAAGAATGACAACAAATTCCGCACTCACGACGCAACAGGACGCTTTATTTCCGTGAAAAAAAAATCGCTGATCTTGGCCTACTTCTTCGTCCTGGAAATGAAATTAAAGACGCTGGTCTCAATCTTCTCGAGGCCGTCCAGGTGCGACAGCCCAGTTCCTTTCATGTCGCCGCAACAACGGCGAATCAAGCTGAACGCAGCGGCCACTTCACCCGCGGAGTACGATCGTGTAGCCGCCTTCTCGTCCGGACGATCTTCACCACTCGAGCTATCGGCCTGGGTTCCTGCGACCGCAGCTACAATATCCTCGTCACCGAGGCTCGAAACAGCCTGAACATTGGTGTCAGCGTTCACGAAGTCATCGGCAGACACTTCGGCTGGAACAGCAGCCGGGAAAAGGGACGACAACTCACGAAACGTGTCGCCCATACACTTGTCGTCGTCGTTGCCGTCTTCGCAAGCTTCGGAAAGTTCGGCCGTCACAAAGCTGCCTTCCGGAAGCAGTTGGCCACGGTCTCCTTCTTCACGCCGTTCCAAGCTCTTGTCATCACATGTATGGCTCCCAGCAGGTCAACCTTAAGCTCGGTGCCCACGCTGAGGTTCATCAAAAGCCTATCGAGGAGTCGCCTCCTGTACCCGACCTTCGCCATGCCCGCACATTATTCCCCCTCCTCATCCTCAACCTCAAGGGGGGGTGCAGGGACCGCCGAAGAGCACCTACCAGCTCCCGCAGCGTTCGATATACCCGATGTCGGGAAAAATACGGTTCGATATAAACGTACGAATTCCTATACTTTTACACGGAATTTTCAAGGGGATAATTTATGAGTTCGATATAGACAATAATTCGATATACCCGTGTTCGATATATCCGTGTTCGACTGTAGTTTTTAAATTCGGGGGCGAAAATCGGGTGCTATTTCTGAACTGATGATCGGAAAGAAATCATTTTTTTTAATTATTCCGAAATACAGTTTTTTTCGGGTTAAATGTACAGACGTACTTAGTTTATTGTGGACGGTATCAAGAGCTTCTTAGCACTAACGCGCTAAAACTGATATTTATTTCAAGCTGGTAATCGCGGGGACACAGAGGTTTCTAGAAAATGCTCTCCGAAATATGTCATTTGTTTGGAAAGAAGTCAGTAATCATGACTGTAAAGAGCATTGATAACTTCTAAAAAATGAAACATATTTTTCACGAAAAGCTGGTGATCAATTTTTCACTTATCCTTGTCTACATTCATTATCGTCTGCTTGCGCAACATGTCGGTCTACATTCGAGACCTGTCTGATCGCTGAACGTATCTCAACTGGGAGAAAGTCCTCTCGACATCACATCTTCCGTTAGCTATGCCCAACAATGCCAGTGCAGCGTTTGCAGGCCTGAGGTAGCGAGCGATAGAGTCATGCCAATACTCAATGAGTTCGGCAGCTGTGTTTTTGGAGCCTGCTTGCAGCAAGTACTGGTTGAGAACGGCGGACCGTCAGCGCACGATTGTGCAGATCGATACTTTGAAAAGGTCCATTCGGGGAGAAATCGGGTTTAGCACGATTCTCCTGAAACATGTTCAGAGTGTAAGAATCGGCTAAAATCGGGTTTTACCCGAAAACGAACAACCCTATTTCTATATGACTCGAAAGGTTGTCCTTTCGCACCGTACTGGAAAGAAGAGAATACTGCTTGAAATAGGAACAAAATAGATTAAAGGCTTTTTTTTCACAAACATCTTTCGATTTCTCAGTTGTCTTTTTGCAGTGTCATTCCTACAACATTCCTACAACCTGCCATTCCTACAACATGCCATCCCGAACCTTCACCAGCGCTCTGTAGCTCTGTTGTAAAACCTATACGCTGCAGCCCTCTTACCAAGAAACCCCTTACTTTTTTGTGTTATGCCTTCACACATCACCGGGGCAACTAACAAAACCTCTAATTTCAGATGTCAAAGTGCTCGTGTAAAGCACACACGGAGTTAAGGGTATTTGCTTTGTCGTGAGTGACTGCATGCGCAATTACAGTAACCACCACGACCTGTGAACTCAGCCTGTGCTCCGGGCAATAAGAAAGTGCGAGTGGTCAGTGCTCACAACAATGTCGTATAATACCCCCCCCCCCCCTTCCCACAGCATAAACACACACCCGTGCATCTTTCGCCGCAGGCAGTGTGACCGGGGTAATACCCTTTGTTTTACTACGAATGTTTTACTTCCTCGACCCACTGGACAGCTCGCGGCAGCGTGCTATGTTCTAAACATAAATAGATGAACGAGGAGGAAAAGATCGCCGTCGTCGCCAGGAAAGATTGTCTCACAAGAGGGACGCCTCGAGGGGTCCAAAGCTCCATCAAGCTTAATGGCCCCTCGACGACATTAAAATTGAGTGGCCCTGGGGAAAAGGAGGCGGCGCGCTTCTTTTGTTGATGGCGCCGGTGATTTAGCCATCGCCCTGTAGATGATGTGTAATGATGGTTCTTCCGGCACCCGTGTTACTAGTTTGGTGGAAGCGACACACTTGAAGGATTCCCCCAAATTTGGGAGCGCTGTTCCACTACAGTCCCTGCTCTTCGCGCTCAAGCGGCGGCGGAGACCTGGTAAAGAAGCGCTCATTTGCCCGGACGCAGGTCCTCGGCTTGAAGTCTCTACAGAGTCATTTGCTTTAATCGGCGCTACGTGTAATGAAGACAAAAACACCTGGTCAACGAAAGGGGCAGAGGTCATCAGTTTGTGTTCTTCATACTTCTTCTAGATTGAGTAATTTGCGGGCACATTCGTGTTCACGTCGAAAATTATGACGCTAACAAGATCACCGCCTCTTTTATTCTTTTTTTTTTAAGTTCCGATTAAATTTTCGAATCTCAGAAATTGGTGCGAGAAGGCGTAGGCATGTATGCCTCAACACCCCCCTTCCCTTCTTTTTTCTTTTGTACGGGAAACGATGGTTTTGGGTGTCCCTGGGGGTGAGAGTTGCTTCTGTAGAGCTTGTTCAGGGAGTGTAGAAGACTATAAATACCGATACAATCTGAACAGGGAGTGTTATCTTTTCTGCCGCATTGCTTGTACGAACATGTACACCCTGGGTCAAAAGTTTACCGGACACGATCTCGATTTTCAACATTAATTTATCTGCTCTCTAAAGGCTCAGTACTTAATTTGGATTCGTAAGCGAAGCATAACTCTTCGGGGTATCGTCAAAATACGCGTAGCAGGAGCTTAGCCCCCACAGAGCAGAGAAATTAACGTTGAAAGTCGAAATAGTGTCATGTAAACTTTTCATCCCAGGTGTGCCCCAGCAGGCGCATTGACTGAAAAAAGTTTCTATGGGCAGGTATACCTTTCTCTGCTTTTCTACGTTTTCGATACACACTCGTAAGTGAGGCAGCACTTCAGATTTTGATTCCGGAGTCAAATTTGAAATTTTGTTTCTAGAGTGATCTGCCGGGTGAGTTGCTTCCTGGCTCAAAATAAAATAGAGCGCGTAAGGAGGGGTACAAAATAAAGTTGAGTAGACGGAACGAGCGCTATAGTTGTCTTTCTTTGTACCCGTCTTTTCGCGCTCATTTTATTTTCGTTTGTGGCATATAGCCTGCTGAATCTCTAATTCCAAGAAAAGAGGCAAGAACTAAAAGGACAAAAAAAAAAATTAGTGTAGCGTTATAGACTGGGGCATTAATTTTTTTTGTTTTGCCTTCAGAAAATTAGCGCTTGTTTATTCTGCGGCAGGCTTACAGTTGTGGCCTGCCTTGTGTAACAGCCGGGTCGTACGGTCCCCTGAAGTGTGCGGTTTACAAATCTGAGGTTTGTATAACTGGAATACAGTTAATTTGGGCCTGTCAGACCACGTGCGCGCAGCAGTGATACCTTGATTAATTATTGGGTTTTAACGTGGTAACGCACGCAGGTGATGAGGCGCGCCGTAGTGGAGGGCTCCTGATTAATTTTGACCACCTGGGCATCTTTAACGTGCGCCGAAATCTTCGCCGGCAGTGATACCTTGCTTTTACTTCTGTCTTAAGGCAGCCGCATATTATGTTTGAAATTATTATTATATTGATCATATATGGATAGCATCATAATGCCGATATATTATTATGGCGGAACCCTTAGATGCCTCATCAAACACGAGAAGTTACCGTAGTCGTCGTCAACACCAATGGTACCAAAATGTCCACCGCTGTAAACAGAAAATAATAAAAAAAAACTGAAAACGCATCTGGGTTCGGGGGGTATTTGAACCCGCGCCTACAGAGCAAGAGTCAAGTACGTTACCACTGCGCATGCGTGCCGCTTGTCACGGGAACGTGACGGTACGTGAGTAGAACAAGTGCACGCGGAGGAGAGTTCTGACAGCGGGGAAGCTGCCAGGCGGTCTGCCTGCAGAAGTAATTGGCGCGAAAATACGAAAACGCGAAGGAAGAAACGCAGACACGATGTAGCTGTAAAGATGTTTTCGACACTCGCTGAACTTTCGAAGTATGCAAACAGACTTGAATTTCCGATAATTTTTTTTATTGTTTCATGTCAATTTTTATTAACACCTGTCCATTAAGCTGACGTTTTGCCAGTAATTCAGGTGATTGCCAATTAAGTGATGCCAAAAAGTTGATAGTGATATTGAAAAGTACTATTTGTACTCAACTATTGATATGTCTTCGCGCTAGCTATAGTTTCCAAAGCTCTATCGACAGTAAATATAGCGGTAGTTTTTTGCTTCCTTACTAATGGAGTGTTTTTCCTTGGCGCTCTTTGCCCTTAGTTAGCCTTGCGCCATAAAAATACAATCATAATCATCATCGTAATCATCATCATCATCATAATCATCACTAATGGAGTGTTGTTGAGCTTCGTAGAAATATCAAATTAAAATATACTTACATATAGAGTCTATGCGAATCAGTGCCTCTTGAAAGGCCCTAAATGTTCATCTATCCTTACTTGGCTGTCGCATCTTTGGGCGCTTTACAGGCTTAAAAAAAATCTTTGATTCATATTAATTGCTCGATTATTAGATGTGTCGCTAATTTATTGCTCGAGTGTGGTCTAAACAGCGTGGTAATAAAATATGGGGCAGCTACTTCGTGCATACGTTTAATGGGGACTAATTAGGAGGGTGATACATGTAGGTGTTGTCTAATACGCATTAGGATGACAAAAAAAAAGCGATCTAGGGGAATTAAATCACGTCCCGGTTGTAATTAGAGGTTGTGTTCCCGCAGTTATATTTTTCGCTCGGCTTAGTTAATTACTTAGGCTACATTCTTAACTACCTGCATAAATACTGCTTTAAACGCTCCGCTGCCAATTAGAAGTTGTCAAGCGTTACAAAAACGTCTTACTCAGCTTCTTCTATTGGCTACAATTAGCCTCATCGCTTTTTTTCCCGCCTAGAAACGGAAGCCTACGAAATTTTAAAGGCTGGTTGTGACAGCACGCTTAAACACAGTGTGATATAAAAAAGGCCTGCTTTATTCCGTATGTGCAATGCTTGGCTTGATGCATGGTGAAGAGTTGGTGCATAATTACAAAGAGGGGAACATCGCTCGTGGTTGTCGCTTTCTTGTGTTCCGTCTGTGTTGCGCTCTTCCCTGTTGTGCTCTGTTGTGGTGTTGGTATGTGTTGCGCTGTGTTGCGCTGTCTTTGTTATTCTGTCTTTGATAGTTTGGGCAGCGCTTTTGCGTTAATTTTGGCTGCGAAATTAGGCATGGAGGAAATAAAAACTTCCCTTTCCTGCATGGATTTCGAAAGATTATCACGGTGTTAAAGAGGGCACGAATACAACATACATGCTTTGCTCAGTTTGAAACAACTACCATTTGGTAACCCACTAATATTCATTCCAGCCAACAAAGACGTTTTCAAGGGGCGAAGCCTCTTAGGCGCTGGGGCTGTTGGTATTTCCTGTCATCGCCACCGCCGCCGCCGTCGTCATCGTCGTAATTGTCGTCTCATGTAATCACGGTACTAAAACACTGGGAAACCCGCTTACGCCTCGCGCTAGGACGTAACGCGTACTAAAAAAACACCGGGACACTAGTTTACGCCTCGCGCTGGAGCGCTTCGTAACGCGTACTAAAAAAGACCCGTGACTCGTTTACTCCTCGCGCTAGAGAGCTTCGTGTTTCAAATACAAGAGGCTATTACAGCAAAGCTGTGTACCTCTACCCCCAACTGTTTCATATCCGTTGGCGAAAACGCCAAGGCCCCCAAAATATACTGATGCACTGCATGCTTCGCCCCTCCCCAAGTTTCACGTTAGTGTAGATGGTCCGGGATTTTCTTTTTTTACTGGAGAGACGCGAGAAATGCCGAAAAAAGTTTCAAATTTCGCGCTTCGATGACGTACTGTACTCAGGATTGGCGTAATATGGGCCGGCTCTAGAAAGATACTCACCACTGCACGTTGGCATCGAGGCGATACCATCAAACGGAACTAGAAGCCCAACTTCCATCGCCCAGTCACGTTTATTGGCTGTTCCTTAGGTTGGTGGCCACCAATCGCACAAACAAGATTCTGTGACGTCATACAGAAATCGACGGAAAGTGGCTGGGAAGCCGTCACTTTTTCGTATGTTTTCTTAAATACCCGGATAATTTTCGTAAGTTCGCGATAAAACTGGTACGATTATTAACGGGAAAAATCAGTCTTTTTATAGAGTCATACTTGTATTTTGTCTTCGTTGCTCCCTTTGGCGCCTGTCAAGCACCAACGGCAAGTTATTAGAACATAATTATACAAACACAGTTGAACTTCGTTATAACGAACACTGATAAAGCGAATTATCGGCTATAACGAGCTAAATACAGACTTTGGTTGGTCACGTTTTATTTCAATGACACTTATTCTTTTATAACGAAACTCAAACCGTGAAAGCCGCGCGATGTCGGATGTAACGAAGAAATATTTGACCAGGAAGCTGAGAAGCTAATTGGACCCCCCCCCCGTAGTCCTAAACTGCAGATGCAGAAGTATATCCTTTTGTTCGTACACAATGAAAAACTTGATCCTACTCAGTGCTGTGAGTACCCACCAGACGAAGATCACATCCTTCATCAGATAAATAAGGACGCAGTCCTGTCTTGTCAAGTGAACTTTGTTCTGTTGTAATTTCACGTACTGATGTTCCGGTTCATTCATCTCGAAATGCAACAAGGAGAGCGGTAAGGGTTACCTTATGTATAGTGGGTTCGAAGCCACAAAAAATGCATTTTTGTATCAAGTATTTTTGTGTCAAGCTGTGTTGTATTTTGTATGAAATGTTGTCGATTTGTTGTAGCCGATTTTTACCTCTACTGTTATAACAAATATTGGTTATAACAAACTAATTTGCTTTGCCGATAATACTTCGTTATGACGAGGTTCGACTGTAGTACTGGTGGTGCGTTACAGAACCATCTGACGTCGAGTTCGGATTTGCCGCTAAGGGGAAAGAGATTCTTCTGCTATCCGCATTCCTGTCATCGCTGAAATAGAGTCAATCGCCACCGCTGCCCGTTCATCAACTCTGATCCCTCCCCCCTGCGATGTATACCGGCCCGCATACACACGCATGCCGACGTGACCGAGTAATTTCCGCATATCGCCCCGGAACACGGAGAGCACGATTCGGCATCGACGAAATCGCCCTCACGACTCGGAGACTTGACGACCGGCGAGATGCAAGACATCGGGAAAAAGCGAGGCTTTCCGACGGCAGTTTTCAAAGAGGTACAGCCTTATTTCGTTGAACTGCCGAATTGTATTGCCGAAAGTGCGGGCGGCCTTTGAACACATCCCTGAACCTCAGGTTTTCCGGAACTCTCTTCGATGACCTCCTGCGGGGGAGTGAGCCATCAGCGGGCTTGCGTCCGCATTCTTGTGAATTGTATAAGAACTATATCGTCCGCTCCTCAAAGGATACACCGCGCTTCATACCGCCGATACCGCACGCATTCAGCAGGTATATAGAAATGCTTTCGGGTTTTTACGGGCCTTCTTTCCGTGTTCTTTTGTTTTCCTTTTCGGGCAAAGACATGATGCGTAGCGTTCAAAATTCGTGGAATGTCAATCGACCGGCCCTGTGCGGTCAATTGATACGCATGCACGCGAACGCACGTTCCAGGCATTCGCGTAGAGAAAATAATATCCGCGGAATGCAGACCACACATGCTGGAGGCATTCCATTTACGCGTTGACAAGCATTCCTCAGAACATGCCCCTGAATAACGTGATCGGAGAGGCGATTAGGTTACGGCTTCAACGTAATGGGTTGTCTCGCTAAGGAGAGGCGTATCGATGGCTGCTGGCACGTGGCGTCGAGGGTATATTGGTATATCACGTTCCTCTGTCACGCCGATGATATTTTCTGAAAAAAAAAGGCATGATTAAAATGCGGGCAACCAAGCTTACAGGCGATCCAGTGTATCAACAAAAAAGTAAGCCTTTGAAACACGTACCTACGCACTCGCGTAAAAGAATATTTCTGTTTTGTACTTGCAACACGGACTCAAACCAATAGCTGACATCTGCAGTGCGTGCGTAGACGTGGTGCCGAGACCAGAATCGATCAAGGCCCCGCGGCTGTGAAGCAAGTGGAAACAGCCGAATAAATGCTATTCGAATCAAACAACCCCACCTTGGTACACACTTGAAATGGAAGTCAGGTCGTACATTGCGTGGTGCGTACCCATTCTCTTTGTCAAACAGAAATACAGTCCCAGTTTCCTTGGGGTGCAGAAGGATCTGATCCTTAGGACCAGGAGAAGAGCGCAGGAAACTGGGGCCATGGAAGGAGGCAACCAACCGGTGGCATAGCTAAAAATATTTTTCCAGGGGGTGTTACACGGCGCCGTCAAAAAAAACAAAATCTAAACCTAGAAGGAAAGATAGCCTGCGCACAAACATGATTACATTTTCATTTTCTTATCCAATTATCTTATTTTTCTTTCTAGATACTAATATATCAATGCGGAAAGTGGACAGCGTGAACGAAAAAAAAAAAAAAAAAGGCCGTAACGAGCAGGGGACAGAGGCGGAATGCACGGCTCAGAGGATTTCAGTGGACGGCAGTGTTCTGACAGCGCTACACCCACCTTGGCTACGACCCTGGAACCATCCGTAGTCCAGTCAAGACTTTATATTATCAATAAACGCTTTGAACGCTATGAACGCTCAGAGAAACGCGAGAAAAACATAAAAAACTAAACGTTTACGGACGTTTCAGGGAGAGGGCTTCCTTTCTTCAGGGTACAGGGTAAGATGGTTTCAGTGGTTATATATAAAATGTGGCAAGGCAGAGGGCAGGGCAAGGGAAGCGAGAGTTCGTACAATCGGATCATGGTTGGAGTGCAGCAAAAAAAAAAAAAAAAAAAGAGAGAGAGAGAGAGAGAGAGAGAGAGAGAGAAGTGGAATACACAAGAAAAAGAAAAGATAACAATAAATCAAAATCACGTGGTTCGAACAGGAGAGAGAAGAAAAAACTGGCAATTACCTTTTAAGATGATCGTTTTTTTCTCTGTCTCATTTTCGAATTAGTTGATTTTGAATTTTGTGTTATCATTCCTTTTTTCTTCTCTCTCTCTCTCTCTGTATATATATATATATATATATATATATATATATATATATATATATATATATATATATATATAATAAATCCTACTACCGCATCCCTGCAATGCAGAATAACATTGCATACAATTCACAACGCGGACGCACTGGCACCGGCGTTTTACCTGAAGCGGCAAGCCCGCTGTTGGCTCACTCCCCCGCAGGAGTTCATCCAAGAGAGTTCCGGAAAACCTGAGGTTCAGGGATGTGTTCAAAGGCCGCCCGGACTTTTGCCAATACAATTCAGCAGTTCAGCGAAATAAGGCTGTACCTCTTTGAAAACTTGAAAACGTCGTCGTAACGCCTCGCTTTTTCCCTATGGCTTCTATCTATGGCTTCTATTCTATATATATATATATATATATATATATATATATATATATATATATGAGAACGAAATAAACGGCCAGAACGATAGAAAGCAAAAGCAAGAGCGAACGAATGTCAGCCCCTCCTTAGCGCTGCCGGTCGTACGGTCGTAACAGAGAGTCTCAAGACCGACGCACGCAGCTGTCGCTCCATTCAAGACGTTCGTCTACGACCGCGTCGGCGCCCCGCCACAACGGCTCCATGGCATTCCCTCCGCATCACTGTATACGACAGCGGGCGTCGTCCGATCTCCGATTCGCCATCTGCCGTGCAATCCACGTCGTGCGCCCTTTGTTGCCGCCTTGTTCGGCAACCGAGCGATAGACGCATGCGCTGCCGCACCGGCAGTGCTCGTCAAGTGTTTACGACGTTGTTTCGCCCCGTCGGTGCGGAGTGCGTATGGGCATTTAACGTTCGCTACCACCTTCTAACCACACTTGTTAGTTACGCATCCGGACGTGGTATATCGAACCTGGCTGGCGCAACGTCTGAGACTGCATGCTGGCTCCAGCGCCCAACAACCTTCGCGTCGAAAGGGGTGTTGACTCGGCTTTCGAATGACGACGTGTGCCGCGGTCGCCTTAGAGCGATTGGTTCGCCGACATGCGCAGTGCGGTTGTATCAGGTTGGGGTCGAAAAATGTTCGAGAGCCACGTGGGTTGAGTGTCTCGTAACGAGCGGTGGCGCCATCGTGGCGTCGGTGCTGGGCGGCTCTTTTGAATCATGGGAGCTGAGACGTTGAACTACAGGCGGCTCGGAAAAGGCGGACGAAAAGCGTCGAAGGTGTATACAATACAACATCCCACCCTCTTTCCCCAAGAGGGCGAATAAGAAATAAGAGCAAGGCGTTGTGCAGGTGCGTCTCGGCAACCTATAGCTTTACTTTGGCGGCTCTTACCGCGCCACGGCGGTCCGCGTTCGTGGCCAGGGTTAAATGCACAGGAGAACTGTGTTTTGGCGGCTTCCGTTTGCTTGAGGCCTTCTGGTTCACCTTGCAGTGCGCACGTGTGAAGAGTGAGTGTCGGATGATCGTAGCCGAATGATATGGAAGCTGATTTGCTCCGTGTTGCCGGGCAAAAAGACACCCCCCCTTTTTTTTGCATTCTTCGCCAGCCATTTGTGCCTGTGGTCACCGACACGTTGCCACAGAACGCCTGTGAACTTGCGTGCTGGTGGATGGCTGTTTGTTTGGGTGTTCGGTGGCGCGAGGAGAAGGACATGAGGGCTTGAGGAGTAATGTCGGTACAGACCGTTAGACAACGGAACATAGGAGGGATGGAACGAAACTGGATGAGATTATGTTGCCGTCACGGTGGTTGCCGTACAAACAGATCCAGTGAGGGGTTCGTTCGAAAAAGCAAGAATAAAAATGGCGGCTCCCGCCCTCTTCTTGAACTCTTTCCGCCACCCTTGCTACTGACAACTAAACGCACCAGCCTAATGAGGCTTCACATCGTTCCTTCATCAGAAAAGCTATCTTAGGTTACTACAGCAGATTTAGGTGTTAAAATGTACTATCAGAACCCACTTTGAAATGCCCACCGTAGAGTGGTTTGGGCAGAAATTATTTTTAAAAATCCCGCAATATGCGATAGAAAGTTAGAAAGCGTTAAACACACATGGATTTTGTGGCACTCGCATACGAGAAAGGAGAAGGGGATAAGACGAAAACCATGATGATGATGATTGCTATTGGTTTCCCTTTGTATCAGGGTGATTGCATGTCATCTTACCAAAAAGGACTAATATATATCCATGTTTTACACTCTTGGTTTAATACTAGCGCTGCTTAGGGCAGGCACAAAAAGCTTATTAGGCACAAAATGCCCTTTTTTTCCTGTTACAGGTGGTAGCTGCCCTATGCAATATTCCCCGCTCTGCTTCTCGTCCACCAGCATTCTAATCTTCTTTTCGTCGCCTCGACAGCCTTGAGTTAACTTCCTCTGTGCTACCCTTAACTCCTAGGGCTTCCGGAAGCCGAATATTCCCTTCATGTAGATTTGGATGGATATCCTCACATTCTAACACTATGTGCCGCACAGTTTCTGTTCCTTGTCCGCAGACCACGCATACCCCATCATTTTGTGAATACTTCCCCACAAAACTCTTAGTTCGCAGGCAACCTGCTCTAGCCTCAAAAAGCAAAGCACTCCCCTGGGAATCATCGTAGAAATTTTCCTTTCTAATGTTCAATTTCTCAGCCCTGTACATCTCTTACGACGTTTTAGCTTCCATTTTTTGTCTCCATTAATTCGTTTCAATCTGCCTTGCCTCTTTTTTGGTTACCTTGCCTTGCCTTTTTTATGGTAACGTTGCCTACTTCCTCCCCCCCCCCCCCCCCTTCTTCAAATTTTTGTAATACACAGGAGTGAGTAGAGCAACAATAGACGAGGGCGCTATGCATGGCAAAAAAAAAAAAAACAGCACTAAAAACGAGACAGATGGACGAAGCAAAAGGCAAGCGCCAAGCCTGTCATCATGTAACGGCTGCGAGAAATGCTTTTCTTTCTCGAGCCACGTGCCAAGCTTACGCTGGCATGCTTTCAAGTTTCACCACAACGATCACCATGCTGCAATCCCCCTAAATGAGAACAAAAACGAACAAAACCGGCGAAAGGTCACATAACTGTGGTATTATTGTATACACCCAGCGCCACAAAGTTTTAAATCCGGAATGGATTCTTTGTTTACGTTCTGTTAATTTTTTTCTGCTTTCGTGTTCTTCCTCCCTCTTTCACATTGAAGCCGATGATTACTGCGAATGAATGTCACCCTATTTCCGATGTCCCGGTCGCCCAAGCTCTCCCGCCAAAGAAAACGCTCAGCGCCTTTGTACACCTTTTCAAGTACCTCGGCGGAAAAACATGAAGGGACCGTGTGTCTTCCATGCTAAAGTATTACAACGAATTGTTTCTGGGTGGCCTGCGGCATAGCTTACCGCTGTTTCTCAATACGTTCAACCAGTTTACATTTGGATCGGGCTACTCAGGCGTAGTGTTGCCTTCTTTTGGTGCAACGTTCTTCGACCATTCCACTATTTCTGTTCGGGAGACCAGGACCGTAGCCAGAATTTTTTCCCGTAGGAGGTTATAGATTATCGGAAGAAGGGAGCTTTTCCGAAAGGAACACTCGCTTACGCGGTGCCTGGAACAAACTTCGGAGGCACCCCCCCCCCCCCCCTCTCCTTCGGCCGCCGTGACTGTAGGCACTGAGAGGGCACGTTAGCCTGTCTTCGCATCATCTTGATTCCCCAGCTGTGTTTAGATGCCTAATTTACAACTTTCATTCAGATGACACATTCGCAACACTAACGCCTCTCTGAGGCGTCAGTTTTGGTACAATTTTGGTACAGTTTTGGTACAACACAGCTGCACTAGTCATGATTGTCCTACTATGATTTCGCCATTCTAGATTGGGCTCTAATGTCTATGACGCGTGGTTTCTTTGGTGCGGTGTTTTAAATATGCACGCTAATCCAGGGATTTACAGGTCGTGCGTGCGGGCATAGACCTACTGTAGCGAAACCTTACGGGGTTCAGACTTCGGCCATAAGTTCCGCGCCACTGTGAGAGCCATCGGGCAATCTGCTTCGATGTTATGGTTAGGAAATCGTTTAAATTCAATGTTATTCTGAGCCATGCACTTTTTTTTTCTTACCCGGGCAAACATTCCGGAAGAACCTTTTTCGGCGGCATTTCCCCAAAAAGTCACTTAACAGTTTTTTTATCGGGATCCGCCGACATTGATATCAGCTGCAAAAAAGGAAAAATCTTTTGGGATGTCGAAAAGACTCTCTATTCGCAGAGAATATCGTTCTTTCAAGAAAGTTTCAATTTAAACTCCGGTGAGCACGCATCAACAATGCTTAAAAGCACACTCGGAAACTACAACTCCACATTCAAAGCTCGCGCCGAAAACGAAGGCGTCTTCGCAATATTGTCAGGCCATCGGGCAGGCGGCGCCATCTCACGGGTTGAAGTAGTACTTCATCGTGGGGCTACAGATGACGGGCAGTGTGGATCACCACCGTGGTGCGGATACTTCGGCGTTTGTTGACTGCCTTTGTGACACATCCCAAAGTAATTTGTCGAGCAGTCGGGTAAAAGTCTCGAACAACCTAGCTCATAACCACGTGAGCATAAAGAAAAAAAAAAAAAAAAGTGAGTGGAGGTGCGGGGTATCGATCCCCGTACCTCTCGCATGCTAAGCGAGCGCTCTACCATCTGAGCTACACCCCCAACGGACGTTAAGCCTCAATAGGACGGTATTTATGCCGGTGCAACTATTTTTCTTGCGCAAACCCTTCGATTTGGCGTGTGCTTTGCTTGTTACGCTTCTTTCAGTTTGATTTACGGTCAAGTGTTACATTCTGAGTCCAGTCATGGTTGCCGAAAAAGCGATGCTGAACGCGCGGAGAGTTCAGCGAAGTGAGATCTCATGACGATCGTCGTCCAGTGCATTGAAGTCCTGCTCTCTGAAACGTTTTGAGCCAGATAGGCAGCAGTTGCGCGGTGGTCGTGTGTACAGACGTAATTCGTGTGATCCCATGGGAGGAGAGGTGGTGAAACATTCCAATCAGAGAGAGAGAGAGAGCGGTTGAGAGGGAAGCAGTGGGATAGAACAAATAGAGAGGATATTGGTCAAACCTCCCAGCTGATCTATTCCAAAAGTCAGGAAAGTGAACCAGAATATTATTGTTCACTCTGGAATCAGTAAGAGATTGGTCCGGTTCTGCAAGGGCATCTGCGTTGTTCTGATAAAGGTTGCAAATGAATATCGAAAACTGCCCTTAAGGTCAAAATATTCTGGACTCGTGGAAGGGTTCTGCTTTTTCGAAGTCTCGAATCGGGTCGAACAGAAAAAAAAAATAAGGAAAAGAACTTGCTAAGTATGTTGGAACGATTAGTAACGCATTGAAAACAAAACAAAACAACAACAAAAGACAAAAACAAGGAGCAGACTTCGAACATAATTTAAAATGTAATAATAAGAGTTTCTTTCTATAGTATCGGGTACGTGTTACTAACACGCAATGCTGCTTTACAAGAGTGGGCAATGTTGGGCCAGAATAAACGTGAAAACAACAACAACAACAACAACAACATTAACAACAACAAAAAAGGCTGGAGTGCACATAGGTGTTTTTCCATCGGCCAAAATGTTCGCGGCCGCCATTTATCCCTGGAGACAGGATTTCAGAGTCGCAATGTGTTTAGCAGCCATGTATACCTACCGATATGACATTGCTCGTCTCCGGGATTTGCAGAACACGTGCATATTCGTTTGAAACAAAATATTCGATACACGGAATACCAAGTTCTCCAGTTTAATAACAACATCGCAATTATTCAATTCGTGCGAGAATATCCCCCCGCCCCCTCCACTAAGAACGCATCCAAATAAAAAGAACTTATTTTTAACATTTTGACTAAATATATGGCACTTTCTGGAACTATTCCCGGGCAACATATACAGGGTGTCACGACGATAATTGGAACACCTTAAAATTTTTTCCTGAGCGAACCGCTCTCGGTTCGCGCTCAAAATTCACAAGAAGGTCGTATTTTGTGGTCTATTTTGTTTGACACCGGGAATAATGACGGCACTTACCTGTTTGTTCCGGAAATAAATAAAAACGATTTTAACCTATGGGAAATGGCAGCCCATTTGGACGTGCGAACCAGTGCCAGGTGATCTTGGGACGACAGCGCCAGCTGGGGTATGAAGAGCGAAACGGACGATGGGGATTCACGCTCATTCCACGGCAGGAAGGAGCAAAATGGCGCAGGAGATGATCAGAAAATGTAAAAGCAGGTGAGGAAACAAATCCAACATTTATTGGCAATGATGAACCGTGTTGATAATTTATTATGATTGGTATCAGCTGTTATGCAATATGTATGATCATCGTAAACTAAGGACGAAACAGATTTTCTGATCGTTTGCTACCGGTCAACTGTGAATCCCCATCGTGGCCTCCGCGATCGGCTGCCGGCGGCGCGCCGATCGCGGAGGCCACGTCCCTATCGTCAAGTTTCGCTCTGCATACCCCAGGTGGCGCCGTCGTTCCAAGATCAGCTTGCTGGCTCGCACGTCCAAATCGGCCGCAATTTTGCAATGGGCGAAAATGGTGCTTGTTTATTTTCAGAATAAACCAGTAAGTACCGTCGTTGTTTCCGGTGTCAAACAAAATAGACCACAAAATGCGACCTTCGTGTGAAGTTTTAGCGCGAACCGAGCAGCGGTTCGCTCAGGAATAATTTTTAAAGTGTTCCAAATATCGTCGTAGCACCCTGTACATTGGCTGATACTGTGAACGGCCATCCTTTCGCTGCGTCTTGTGGTTGCCTCTCGGTCTGTACCTCGTACTTTCGCCGTGCCTGCGCAAAATGAGTGAAGGGAAAATGCAATAATCAAATTGCAAAAGGGAATCCTTAAGGTAGTCAGGATGGGCAAATCCAGGCGACACATCGTAAGTATATACGTAAAATGTAGGCACAAGTAAGCTGCCGCACCAAGAAAGAGCGCGAACAGTTGAAAGGAGGTCATCACCACCACCACCACCACCACCACAATCATCATCATCATCATCGTCATCATTTATTTACCCTTAAAGACCCTGTCTCTGGCATTATGCAAGGGGGGGGGGGGCGGATACGACAACTTGCGAATGGTCATGATAACTGATGAGGGGGGAAACACAACAGCAATAGCAAGAAGGTTACATAAACACGCCAACAGCAATAACAAGATTACATGAATGGGGAAAGTGAAAAACAATGCAGCGTATACATGTTCATTCAAACAAACAAAAAAAAAAAAAAAACAGACAGGGGAAAAAAAATTGCGGCCACCTCCCCGCGAGGGGAACCCTGTGTAGATGCGACGCATCGTGGGGTTCACTTGGTGTTTCCGTTGGATTGATTCTGAAATCACGTGAAACGTGTCGGGAACGCGTATGATTATTATGTTTTATGATTATTATTATGTTTTATTGGCCAATCTTGGTCAATCTCTCTAAGTGGTATGCTTGGGGCTTCGCTGTCGCTACGACCTTTACTCCATCATTGTTGCTGGAAGTGGGAGCTTCTTTTCTTTTATTGCAAGTGTTAATCATTGCCCCATCATGCGTTGTATCAGTAGCATATCGACGTAGTTTTAATGAGTCAAGGATATAAGGCGCGTTCGTAGCATTCGATTCTGTCTCGGCTTTCTCTTAACACGCCAGTCTGGAATACGCCAGTCTGGAATGTGTCATCAACAATGTAACAAAATGTAGCAGCATGTATAATAGTGTGTCTTGCCCTGTACATTGCATATTTATTATGTAAATAAACCTGTTTTGTTGGGGGAAAAAAATCGGTTTTGTGGCGCTGTGGGAAGAGCACCATGTACCTCGCGTACCGCCCACAGGGTCGTGCGATCGAAACCGGGCGCCGCTAACTGTTATTTTTTTTATAGTGTAGGGGGAGGGGTGTGGAGGGACAACAACGCCGTATGGAAGGACAATGCGAGTGAATGAGATGCAGTCGCATCTAAAAAACAGATGGAACAACAAAGAGAAAAAGATGAGCCAATATGTAAAGCAGGGTTAATAAGTTTTTGGGGAGCAACAAGAAAAGACTAACCCAGCAGCCGTTTGACCGCATGGGGTAACAACGGCTTAAAAGAAGACAAAAAAAATGTGGGAGGAGGCAATACAAAAACAGATGTAACACCATTAACAATAGCGTGAGACAGGAATATGGAGGGTAAACAAGCAAGGTTGGCGCACAACAGGGTTAGTGATCCCTGACGCAGTTTCAGCGCATGTAATCTCAAGATAAATTCGGAAGGAAACAACACATGGTGCGCCAAAAAGAAGAGGACGTCTCAACAAGAATCGATTAAACGCATGAGGTAACAGGAAATACAAAAGCAAAGAGAACAAGAGATGAGATACTTGGGAACTATACACTAACATCCGGGTTTGATTGTACTGCCCGCAGTTAGGTAATGGGATCTAGTTTTACAGGTGAACTGTTAACGACATCTTGAATTTATTTGGGTCACGTGCGGTTACTATTGAATCAGGCACGTTAGTCCACTCCTCTACGGCAATAGGAAGAAAATATTTGTTGAATGCATTTGTGGAGCCATACAGACGCTGCTCACTCAATGAGTTATGTAGGCGGTGTGAAGTGCAGAATGGCGGTGGCAATAACGAGGTATGCATGTCGGGGAATGTATAATATAGTTTATGAAAAAGATAGAGCCTTGCGATTTCCCGCCTAGAAGTGAGGGTGGGGAGACCGAGGGGCGATTTTATGACTGAGATGCTCGAAAGAAAGCTATATGTCGCAGAGATAAATCGGGCTGCGCGATTTCTGATTGACTCAAGATAATTTATCAAATAGGTTTGGTGGGGGTTCCATATTGCTGAAGCGTATTCAAGCCTAGCCCGGACAAAGGTTGAGTATGCCAATTCTAAATATTATAAATTTTAAATAGGCTCTAAATATCTTACTTCTAAAGGAGATTCTAAATATCTGCTTCTAAATTTCTAAATTCTTATGTTTAGTTAGCTGTTCCAGCACATGCTGCAAGCAACAACTCGAATGAATGCGGAATTCATGTCGACATTCTGTAATAATACGGTACCGCCAGTAGAAGCCGCACTCAAATGAGGTAAACGGTGTGCGTCGACCGTTCGTGAGAGACTTGATTACAAGTATAGGAAGACCATCACTTCCATACAAATAGCATAAAATTTGTAAGCGAAGCATAGACTATAACATTGCAAGACAAAAACAGTTGGAAGAGCGTAATAGAGGAGTAACAGAGCTTCATGGGTAATGGTGTAATAAGCGTAATAGAACGTAATAGAATCTTTCCTCCATGATTGTGAACCAACTAGCCCGTATTCACACCTTAGCGGTAGAGGCATTCGTCGTGTAGTGGACAGAAGCGGGTTTGTGATGGTGATGACGATGCGTGTACGCGTGAGGAACAACCCCAGAGGGTCGTTGCGAAGTGAGACGTCATGGAATGTTAAAATCGATGAAAATAACAGCTTCGTTGAAATAAACTGGCGGGTTAATCTTGTTGATATAACTGCGACTGAATGACGAAGCTTGTTCGTATTTTATAGTTTTGACCGAGGCATGGTCAACTCTTTCGGCAGACAACTTTTCTTGCATGGGTATGCTTTTTCCACAAACACCAACTTATCCATGCATAAAATCACGGGGAGACATCAGCCCCCCTTAAAATGCAGTGATTGCAAAGGCGTTGGTGTGTAATTGTCGAACGCGTCCTATAGTTTTATCATCATCATTTCCGCTCTACGTCATTTTCTTTGCTGCATTACTATGACAAGCCATACCAGCACTCGCATCCCGAGGCACCGAATTCCTTACCTATAGAGACCGAGGCTGTCGCTCAATCTGTCGCATTGACCACATTAGTTTTTTTTTTTTTTTTTTTTTGCGAACGTCGCAAGTTAAGCGATCAGAGCACTGACGAAACACGACGCTGTAAAAGCACGTTTTGCGGCGGGCATATACACCCGTCTGTAACTATCTACCCGTTGCAACAACGACTGGTTGACTTCCTTGCACAACACAGCGGTTGTGCTAAAAAGGCGAGTGGAGCGATGAGCGACTTCAGGCGCAGCAGCAAATTAAAAAGTTGCCTTGAATCTACTCTGGGAACGTAGCCGACAGCGAAGCCAAATGTGTGTCCGACACAGAACACAACTGACCGGGCGCAATTATTTCAAATGAGGGAAGAAACAAAACACGCCTGTTTGGAATTTGAGACTTCGTATGCTTCTCAGAAAAGTAGCTCAATAAATCTTGTAACGAGTACAATTTTATCCTAACACACCGAAATGGGGCTGTTCCTTTCCCTTGAACTTTGTGGTGCTGTTTGAATGAATTAGAAGCTGTGGATTCATGTTATCTGTATTGAAACTGCGTCTCGGCCTCGTCGGCCGCTTTTCTGGTGCAGGAGAAAAGCGAAAACGCCCGTGTGTACGAGATTTTGGCGCACATCAAAGATCCCCAGGTGGTCAAAATTAATCCGAAGCCCTCCACTACAGCGCGCCTCATCGCCTGCGTTGCGTCGACGCGTTAAATCCTGCAATCAATCAATGAAACTGCGTCTGATAGTTATCCGCGCCAGCTGAGATAGATCTCCCCATGGCTACGTATTCATTTGAATAGCGCAACGTCATATAATTGGTTTAGAGACATTTTCGATTCAACACGAGTAACAGCCGTTTTCTGGAACCAAACCCCTCCCGTATAAGTGTATGTATTGACGGAAGACGTGAATTTCGTTTTTTTTTTTGTTTACAGCTCCGCGGCGACAACTGCGTGAGCTTCGGTGCAATGACGGCCGTCTTAGCGGTAAATTGCAGTGAGATTTTTTTCCGAAATATCTAAATGAGATTGAGAGCTGAAGAGCATCCGCGCGGAAACTGGCTCTGCCGCAAGGCGCTTTGGTGTGTGTATGAGAGACATGCTTGAGACATTGGGGCATGGGTTTCCCCAAGAATCGAATGAAGGGAGTGGGGGTGGGGGTGTCTCAATGGTTGGGGTAGGGGGGGGGGGCGCAGAGGAGGCGGGAGGTTGAATAAACTAAACAAACTGTTTCTTTTTTTGTTCTCTAGTTAAATAATAGATGTCTATTAACCAAATCCTCATCCCCGTGACGTATGTTTCCCTTTTTCTCTATTTAAATCCGGGATGCGGTGTCCTCTATTTAATCCTAAAAAATAAGTTATTGTTTAGAACTTCAGTTTTTACCGAAAAAGGTCAGTATTCAGTTCTTAATTGCCTGACCATTTTCCAACGTATAAGGACATTTTCAAACTTGTTGCCTGGGTCTATGACGAAATTTAAGTTTTTGAAACAATGTTTACGCAGTACACGAATTATGCAGCAGTTATGAAGCGGGCACCGATTGTCTTTTGACGCTCACAAGTAATTAAAACGCCAGGATTAGCTTCCGTAGCTCTTCGCCTAACCAAATTCGTAATTTTAAATGTAGATGTTGAAAGAGCTTCTTCAAAGAGTAGAGCTGTAAACAAAGAACTGCCCCGAATCAATGAAGAAAGTAAATTATGTGTTTTCACTACCGTCAGCTCAAGATAAAGGTGGCCCCAGTTGAATTATGTTTGGGTGAGAGCTTGTTGATATACGCTTTGTTCGTACTTCTTTGCGGGCTTGTTCTTGTTCTGTACCAGTGGCATCTGACAAATGAATGTCACGTAGTTCTTATCATTATATCTGGACACTTCTTTTTTGACGGAGTGTGAAAACAACGCTAATAATTCAGGTTCCTAATAAAAAAAATCAATCGAAGACCGGACATAGGATAATGGGTCAAATAATGACGCAGCAAAAATCTCGGAATCTCGAAAACGTGAAATTTTTTAGACGTCTACAGAAACAAATCAAAGTGTTAGTAATGCTAATAAAAGAAGGAAACATTGATTTTCAAAATAAAAATAGGAAAATAGGAAATAGGAAAATTTAAAGACTAAAACTTCATAACACCGCACCTATTTACAACAGTATACATTTATTGCTGTATCACTACACCGCTTTTACGAAGAAATAATTAAAAGCTTGTCGGCCAACGTCAATAGCGTCTCGCGTGTCAGGTACCACCGAACCTTCCATACTTATGCTCATCAGCTCATTCACATGGTTGGGAAGACGACGGCTTCTTTATGAGCGGAAAACTTCAGAGCGGAAAACGAGCGCTCAAAAGTGGCTGTTGTGATCGGCAGCAGCAGGAGATGGATGAAGACGTCTTGCACGCTGAGGAAAATTGTGGCGTGGTGAGGCTGAACGAGCAGAGATGCTACAAATGCGGTGGACGTCAAATATTCCTGAATTCATGTGGAATTGTTCTTCTTTGCATCGTAGTTGCTTCCAATTTGTTCATCGTATCGCAGACCGACTGCTGGGAAGAACTGTTTTCCAGACTACAACTTGTTTCTTATGCGGCAAGAACGCGTAAAAACAACGGAGCGCTCTAAAGCAGTCTACAAGTCGTTGTCGGAGATTCGCAAGAATCAGTTCCTTGTACATGGTTAAATGGAATTCTAAGCTTCTCTGGTCATCGCGTGTTAACTCTTGAATGTGAGTGCCACTTTTTTTAGGCCCTGCACCGATGTGTTTACGTCTTTGAGCACTCCTCCGACCGAAAGGTCCGCAATCGTCCCCGTTGGTGCCTCGACGAGAGGACATAGGTCTGCCACAGTCGTAGACGTTTTCTGAATGGCGGTCTTGAAAGACGCCAATGGCTTGAACAGACGATCCACACATGAAATAATTGCAATCGTTTTCTCTGGCCGCAGCAATAGCCCGCCAGCTTCAATGCTCATGTCCCCACCATCTTGATAAATGCTCTCTAAGGCCACCAGTAAACGCTCAAATAGCGTCGGGATACCATACAACGACCGGTCGTGGGAGAGTCAGCGAGTTTTTTTCGAATAGCCATAGCTTCAGCTTCAATCCTTGGACATCCTCAATATTTTCAAGGACGCTCAGGTGCTTGGGCCCTTGCTAAATAATAGGAGAGCGAGGAGATCAAGCTGATGGTCCGCTTGATTTCCTTTGATGACTCTGCAGCTCGAAGCAACGCAAGCTGCAGAAAGTGAGTATAACAAAGGTGGGGGCTGCAATGCTGCTTGAGTAAGGATTGTACCCATCCATGCCGGCGAGAGCAGTTCGCCGCCCCATCGAATGCACAAGAATCCATCTTGGTCGAGTCCAACAAAGACGTGCTCAGCTCTTTCAAAATTGGCGATGTCACAGATTTGGCCTATGTGTCATAAATAACATCGGCATCAGGAAATGCGCCCGTTGGGTGGCCGTTGGTATCAAGATAACCCACGTAGAAGGGCTTAAAATTTGTCTTACGTTGACGTCGTTGCATTCATCAGCCATGCAAGAAAACTTCCTGAAAGTAGAGAGGGTTGTCTTCACTTTCTCTACGGTCGTTCCCTTAAAGGTCGCTCGAAACCCTTCAACCCAGTCTGTTGAATTTCTCGCAGAAAGTTAATGAGTGCTGGTTTGCTTGCGTTGAACCCCTCCGCGACCTCGGGATTCACTTGTGCCAGAGAACTCAGCAGGGGTATCCAGTTGGATGTGGGGGCCATTTCTTGTTTGGAAAGAAAATAAGATGCGACCGCTATGTTCTTTCTCATAAACCGAGCCTTGTCGTCAGCGCATTTAGTCGCCTCGTTTAACGCTTCTGAAATCGTCTGTGGCTGGCGTAAAAGGCGTTCAACGTGTCTGTGAGCCAAACGATCCGGGCCTGCCAGTCACGAAGAACTTTCAGCGGCAACTTCGGAAATTCATGTGAGATGCAACAGCCGGGTCTCCGACGAAGGGAGAGGGGCTGCCAGCTCTGCTGTTTTTCCACCCTTGCACCACTAGTGCAAGTTGAGGCATTTTTTTTCGAAAGTTTTTAAAAGGGCTCTAAAAGCCGTAGAGCTTATTTGAAGCAGGAGATTACACCTCTACCTTTTGTTCAAAGGCAAGCAGCCTTGGTTTGTTTGTCTTGAGAGAAATAATTACCAGTATTGGAGAGGATGACAGGTACCTCGGTAGTGGGAAAAGGCGTGGTTTGAGGCTTCTAGTGCACTTGGTGCCCAACTATCGAAATTTTCTCCCTAATTTTAAATAAAGGGCCCTGCACACTCGTATACAAATCCTTCTAAGTATACCGCATCCATACAATTCTTGTCTTAGCCGCAAATCTGGCATTGATTGATCACAGACATCGTATTTGCGTTGTTGTAGCACTACATGCGCTTGAAACGATATTATTACACGCATGCAACTACTACAGAAGTAAACAAAGCAAGCTGGGATACCTCTTCTGTTCTTTTAACAAGAAAGTGTTTTATTCCGGTATTCACGAAGATTTCACTTACGTCATATCCGTCACGGAAGTGACGCGAGTACCCAGGCAGCACGGAAAGTCCGTTTCTTGACCGGCCAACCTATGGCTGTTCTCCGGAATGCTCGGCAAGAGGCAACAAATTGGCTGCCGTTGATAATAAAATGGACGGTACGAATCCGGCTGCCGTCACCTCGTAACGTTTTCGGCAGCCAATGCTCATATGTTGGTCGCCTTTCACTGGTTTGCCGTAACCACGGTTTCTCCCCGGCGCGGGTTGCTTATAAATTCTCTGGTAAGTCACCCGCCGCCGAGGAACGGCGCTTGCTCCCGCAACATTGATCACAAGACGTGCGGCAAGCTTGCGGCTGCCGAGTACTCTTTTTTTCTTTGAAAGCCGGTCATCAAAAGATGAGCAGCACGTACCCGTCTAACGAAGCAAACGGCCTGTAAAGGGTGCACCCCTGCACACAATGTCTTCTTGCGGGGAAGCAACCTTTAATACTAAAGAGTACATATACTTCAGGTTGTTCGTTGTCGGGTTTTATATTACAACACGAAGGTGTTTTATGCCTATATACACCAACATTCCACTGACGTCATATCCGTCACGGGAATGACGCCAGTACACCTTTGCCGAAGCAACCCGCCAGCAGGACGTCGCTCGTCAAGCACATCCACAAAAATTCGCCAACCCGCAAATCATGCTAAGCTGGAGATTTCGCTACACATTTCACTTTCGTGTTTTACAAATTCCTATGACGGAGGAATGAACCCCAGTTTTTCACGTTTCTTTCATCAGCTAAATGAGGCATATCAACAAAGTAGTTCTCTTTTTCCACTCCGCGGAGCCACTAGATCGCCGAGCGAACTCCAAGCCAGTGTCGAACTCTGAGCCAGTGTCTCTGAGCCAGAGACCCCCATTTCCTATTATAACGCGTTTAACTTAGGCTCCTTGAAACAATTACGTTTTCCCACCCAACGAAATTCCACCTAATACTGTAGCCGACCGATTTTTCGTACCTGGAGGGAAACGAAAAATAGTCCGAATAAAAGAGCAATGCGAAAAATCCGCGAGTCTTTACTCCCATGGTAGATCTGCGAAATATCAAGCAAGTGCGAATTTTAGGAGTCCAAAAAAATGGTCGGCTACTGTATATCCAACCCAGTACTCCGTTATGTGCCAATTTTTTAGCGAAAGTGGCACCCTCTACCATATCGTGTGGGGGCGTCAATAAAACCCCAATATAGGCAGGCCTATGCGAGCGAGAGAGCGAGCGAACGAACGAACGAACGAGCGAACGAGCGAGCGAGCGACTGACCTACCGAACGACCGAACAACCGAACAACCGACCAAGCGAACGACCAACCAAGCGAACGAACAAACGAACAAGCGTGCGAACGAACGTTCACGTTAAGTCCAACGCCAACGCTACTAATAACCCAAAGGAAATAATGCTGTGCGCCCGTAGTGTGACGGATGATAGCTGAATCGGATAGGAGCCGGTTTCAGAACGCGATTGACACAGGTTCGATTTCCCCCGAGGGACGCGCCGCTTTTTTCAGTTCGCGTTGGCAAACTTGCGGCCGCATTAAACGTTCCACGGTTACAATTTCGAGACATTTTAGACTTCTGGGTTATAAAACTATTGGGCTGCACTCGTTGTTGCGGGGCAATGATGTGGTCCTACTGCATTCAAGTTGGCGCAGTGAGGCATTAAAATAACAGTAAAGGGCATCCTGCTTTATCAATAACAGATGTCTTATCAAGACCAAATTTAATAGATTAAACACAAGGAAATAGTGAGCTAGAGATAAAGTTTTATGCGAAAATATTACGGGCCATTGTAGCATAAATCCTTGGCATCATTTTCTTCCTCTGAGCATGTCACTGAGGATGGCACAAAAAGACAGGTGGTTTTTTTCAGAAACCATTAGGTATTTGTAATAACCTTCATGATAAGACATATCCATAAGACATTTTCCCTAGCTGCTATCCGGCATCGCTTAAAGAGACCTTGCAACAACACTTCCGATAAACACTCTTTTCTTCCTTCGTGCTTGGAAGCACTGCACAAGCTATAGTTATAGCTAGCACAGAGCGACACTGGGTGCTTCGGTAGTTGCCTTCGAGTTTCCACTTCCTTTTTGTGGCGATATGCTTTAAAAGTAGCTAGTGAACGCATTTGTTGCAGCAACTCAAAGGAAGCCAGCGACTACGCTAAGATGATATTTTCTGAGCGCGCGAACATTGCCAAAACTGGGAAAAGAAAATATTTTTGTGGCATTGCTGTAATGCTTGAGCCTTGAACAGAAAATTTTGATTGAAATACTTTTTGAACCCCTTTTTGAAGTAAAGGGTGCGCTTGTTGACTACGTTCTGAAAGCATTGATGATTTAGAAAAAAAAAAGCTGAAAAAATCGTTGCATGGTGCTTTTAATATACATATTGCTGCCATGATATTTTATACTTATTGTTCTGGTGCGTTCTAAAACACTAATTTCACCTCGATGCGCTGTTCGAAATTTCTGTGAAGATTCAACCAAACACAAATAAATCGATTGGATTTGTCGTCATTGTCGCTGTGCATCGTTTAAATCATCGTGTGCGAAGGAAAATTTGACATCCACCTCAATGCAGCCGCATGGCCAAAAAAGAAAGCTGCATTGAGCTGGATGTCAAGTTTTCCTTCGCATAAACTTGCTCCACGTTGGGGATTTCCCCTAAATCTGGTCGATCCTCATCATGGTCATAATCTAGACTAACCGGACCTATTATCTGCCAACGGCCACAAAGTGTCTGCAAATTACAATGCTGGGAAATCGGTGTCTTTAATTTTTTTTTTGGAAGTGTCTGTGTTGAAAAAGGGGAGATGAAATAGTCAAGCTCACAGAAGACACATTGCCGACTTCAGCTAGTTTATTTTTAAGACCCATAGACGCTTCGTGCGATGACCATAGTGTATACAGCAGTAGTCGTTGTCATGGAGTTAGAAAGCTTTGCTGTGCTGGGTCCTGGTAACTGTATGGTCTGCATCAGCGCCAACAGCTGAAAAAAACAAAACAAAATACTTTTAAGGCAAATGTTACTGTGGACGCGGGTGCTAAGGCATCACGCGCTACGTTTTCTTGTCGGTGCTTGCAATCTGCTGATACGTAAATATAAACCGAGGTAGTCAACAGTAATGTTATCTAAGCCAATGTATATTTTAAGTATATCCACCAGCCCCACTTTAAATACCTTTTTCTGCCATTTTCTGCTCCCATCCAGAAAAAAAACACTACAGACAATCATTAAAAAAATTGGGCTGCCTGGTGAATTTTAAATTTGCGTTTGTATCGGGAGAGTAGCGCAGCGGGCGCAACTTCTGAGGTTGTAAGTGCAGGGGCGTATTGAAGCACATGGTTTTTAAACGCGAAATATACTCGATAACAAATAGTTTGTGGTTAGACGCAAGAACTGTAGTCTCACCACAGCTTAGGGAATTGGGTGCCCGCAGTGAAGAATTACGGACTTTGGATGTGCTGCAAGCACGGAGTGCAAGCAATTTTGATGCTTTGCAGTGTGCTGGTGAACGACATGTGCCCCTTTATTTGACGATGTATTGACTTACCTGCGTTTACAGGAGAGTTTACTGGCTGAATTGGAAGCTGCTAGATCCTCCGAGGCCACTGCTTGCTCCGAAGCCACCATAACCTCCTAGGCCGTATCCTCCGTATCCGCCAAGTCCTCCAAGGCCGTATCCTCCATATCCGCTGAGTCCTCCAAGACCGTATCCTCCGTATCCGCCTAGTCCTCCAAGGCCATACCCTCCGTATCCGCCAAGTCCTCCGAGGCCGTATCCTCCGAATCCGCCGAGTCCTCCGAGGCCATATCCTCCGTATCCGCGAAGTCCTCCAAGGCCGTATCCTCCGTAGCCGCCAAGTCCTCCAAGGCCGTATCCTCCGTAGCCGCCGAGTCCTCCAAGGCCATATCCTGAGTTTCCACTAAGTCCTCCAAGGCCATATCCTGGATATCCACTAAGTCCTCCAAGACCATATCCTGGATATCCGCTAAGTCCTCCGAGGCCGTATCCTGGATATCCGCTAAGTCCTCCGGGGCCATATCCTGGATATCCGCTAAGTCCTCCGGGGCCATATCCTGGATATCCGCTAAGTCCTCCGGGGCCATATCCTGGATATCCGCTTAGTCCTCCGGGGCCATATCCTGGATATCCGCTAAGTCCTCCGGGGCCATATCCTGGATATCCGCTAAGTCCTCCGGGGCCATATCCTGGATATCCGCTAAGTCCTCCGGGGCCATATCCTGGATATCCGCTAAGTGGTCCTAGGCCATATCCTCCAAGGCTGGAACCTCCAAGGCTGTATCCTCCAAGGTTGTATCCAACGGGCACTGGAGAGACGACTGGAGCTGGGAATGGCACTGGCCTAGGAACTGGGACTGGGTGGGGGACGCGAACTGGAACTGGGTGTGGGCGGGGGAAAGGAACTGGGTATGGGCGGGCAACTGGAACAGGGAATGGGCGTGGAACTGGGACTGGCCTTGGAACTGGGACTGGGAAGGGGGCAGTGACGAGGTGGGTTGGGATCGGGACTGGGAAGCGGGATGACCTTCCACTCAGGGGGTCGACAACTTGTCCAACTCCGGTTTGGAAGCCGACGAAACCTTGGCGGACTCCGTTGCCAAGGTTCCTGACTCCACGGGCACCAGCGAGGAGACCTCCCAAGCCACCGTATCCTCCGAGGCCACTGAGTCCTCCGAGGCCACTGAGTCCTCCGAGGCCGCCGTATCCTCCGAGACCACTGAGTCCTCCGAGGC
Organism: Haemaphysalis longicornis; assembly: GCF_048455015.1. Taxonomy (NCBI): domain Eukaryota; kingdom Metazoa; phylum Arthropoda; class Arachnida; order Ixodida; family Ixodidae; genus Haemaphysalis; species Haemaphysalis longicornis. The sequence goes on from NW_027526460.1 coordinate 54,272,499, forward strand.
CATATCCGCTAAGTCCTCCAAGGCCGTATCCGCTCAGTCCTCCGAGGCCATATCCGCTAAGTCCTCCGAGTCCGTATCCACTAAGTCCTCCAAGGCCGTATCCTCCGTATCCACGAAGTCCTCCGAGGCCGTATCCTCCGTATCCGCCAAGTCCTCCAAGGCCATATCCACTAAGTCCTCCAAGGCCACCGTAGCCGCCTAGAAGACCATATCCACCGCCGAGACCGCCGTATCCTCCGAGGCCACTAAGTCCTCCCAGGCCATATCCTCCTCCGAGGCCATATCCTCCTCCGAGGCCATATCCTCCTCCAAGGCCATATCCTCCTCCTAGGCCATATCCTCCTCCGAGGCCATATCCTCCTCCTAGGCCATATCCTCCTCCGAGGCCGTATCCACCGTACCCGGAGAGTCGGCGGTAGTACTGGCCGAGGGCGCCTTGGTAAGCTGTGTAGAAGTGCAAGTCCGCAGTGAGGCACCGTTACTTTCACAGGTTGATGCAAAATGGCATAGAAAGAAGCTGTCTAAATTCGAGAATGCTCATACAGAGGACGAATTTTTTTTCTTTCAGCGATGTTTTGGCTGAGCTCAAAGTACAGACAAAGGAAATTGTGTATTTGATACAAAAAACTATGTAGTTATGAGCTGCCGGGAGCAAAGATCCGAATGCTGAGTTTCGGAAACTGACAAAAATGATTTTTCTCCAAGAGGTAGAAACTTTTACGAACGTTGCCTTATATTTTACGTGTCTGTCAACATTCCATGTATTTCGGCAGAAGAGTGCGCCTTCTGGGGTTGCGCTAAGTTCAACATATCACGTTGCCACTATACTACATAGAGCGTGAACCGATCACTGGCGAGTTCGCGCCATTTAATGCGCTTGCCTAATTGCGCTTTTTACTTGGTTTTTTGGGAGCGAGCGGGTTAACCTTGTTCGTTCATTATCATGTTTCTAACACACAAATTAGTATTTTGTATTTCGTCAAGAATAATTGAAAAAATACTTCAATAGTGTAGATACTGCTCCTGTTTTGGGTCAGATGGGCTTTGTGGACACAGAAAAACGTCCACAACCACGATGATGCACTAAGTAACGCACTAAGTAAAATAAAATTTTGAGCAATCATGTTGGACCCCCAGTGTGAACAAGGAAAAAAAGATGAAGTGCGCATAAACAAAAGTGGCTCACGTTGGTTTCTCCAAAGGTCGTGCTCGAGAGTGCTAGGCCTAAGTCGCTATCTGGTGCTACACAAGAAACCGGGAATATGCGTTTTGACATGGGAAGGGTAGTCTGACCGAGAACGCCAGAGCGAATTAAGACTTGCTTTACCGATTACTCCGACTCCCCGATGGGTCTCAAATGTGTTATCGGCATTTCTTTTTCGTCTTCCAGCTCCTTCACCATTGTTTAATCATTGCAAATCGTGCTTATGTTCCTTCAGACAAATGTACGGAGTACCTGAGCGTTCAGCGCTAATAATCCGGCAGACGACCACGCCATCTAATCAAACTGGCCTAAAGAGCACACAACGGCCTGAAGTTCCAAAACAGTGCACAAAACTGCGATAGATTTAGTAAACATCGTGAGACCATTTACGAATTACAAACAACAAAAAACGCAAAAATAGAGCCCCGGGACGCAAACACAAGTGACTAGCCTGCAAGCCTGATACAATTTCTGCTCACCACGGAGTCGGTCGGCAATATGCGGCCGCTGTATTTGAACACGCAACGAGATGTCTAAAGTACTCAGTGCCTCTGACAAAATGGAAGCGTGGTGGCGGCAAAAACTTAATGCAGCGACTACTCTGATTGCAGTAGAATTTTTTCGCGAGCCCGAACTGAACATTGCCTGCAAGAGTGCTGGTTGTCCTCCATATTTCGTACCCTTTGTCAGTTCATTGCATACCCTGAATTCCCCAGCTTATTCTGCCGGTTTTTGGAGTTGTGGAGGGTCTTTTTCCCTGGTTAGAGTTTTGTGTGTTGCGTTGTTCTTCTCTGGCCGTATAGTCCTTGTGCCTAACCTATGGGAAGATTCCAGTTTGGTGCATGGTTCGCTGTGATGCAAGCGTTTGCGCTGCGTAGCTGTAATTGCTACCACGGTAACAGGTACGCTTTCCACTTTACTGTCCGCCAGTGCCGGCATACGGTAGTTCGTAACGTTTCATACTTTATGTGGCCGCTAGGTCACTAAAATGGGGTCATGCCAAAGCGATGTCCTGCTTGAGGCGCGCAGAGGGTACATATGAGTGTATAATAGGCTTACGGATTGCTAGTTAGTGGCTGATCCAGTGAGAACTCTATGCAGCCTTACTACGACAATCGGTTCACAGCGCGTTGTAACCAAACCTTCCTATCCTTAAACCAAGCAACATGCCCTATGAAAAACTGCAATATGGCTGAAAATGACAACACACACGTTTAGAAGTCGGACTGGTGAAGGCACAGGTGTGCTTCAGGGCTTAGAGCTTAGACAATCTCTGGAGTTCTGGCTACCAAAAAAGAAAAGGCTCTTGAACGTGACACTTCGAACATTTTCGTGACTGGCGCCCAATGGTTTCGGTTAAGCTGGTGGCCTTTATAGGAGGTAAGGATACAGTCTAACTCTAAGTCGCTTCATGACTCTTAGTTTCTACAGCGGCGCAAAGCCTCAACGTTAGTTTGCATGAAAGCAAGAAACATTGCTGCTACTCACCGACAGAAAGGAGGGCGACCACAAGGAAGGCCTTCATCTCGGATGCGACCGGTCTGCAGCCGAAGCCGGGTGCTATCCGGGGTTCAGGCCGAATGTTTTATACGTTTCCACCGCGCATTGTTCTCATCCTGAGAACTTCGAGGTGGGCCACGATTGCTGCCACGCGGAAGGTTCCAATTTGTTGCCACAACAATGCTGAAAAAGCAAGAAAAAAATATTTTACAGCTTCGGAACAGCAAAATGTATATGCTGTTGCACCCCCTAAATCCCATTTCCCAAGAAACAATGAGAACAATATGAAATGTTCACGGAAGTCAGCAAGTACGCGGGAAATAAAAAGAAAGTATGTACAAAAGCCAAGACTTTTGGAGAAAAAAAAAATGTCACAATTGTTCAGTCGGCCTGACGAAAATGCACTGCTTCTTTCGACAGCTAGAAAGTTTCAAGGATGTGCCTGCGGCGATACAGCCGCAACAATTGAAGCAGGATCGCTAAACTTTCTTGCACACACACACTAAAAAAGTTGGACTTGCAAGGGCGCAGGTGCATGCACATAATCTCGCAAGAAAGCGTTATAAATTTTCCTCTCAAATTCCCGCAAATGTGAAGACATTTGTTCTGACGCCTCTAACACAATCAGCTTTGTTCCTCCTCTCAGCTACTCTGACCGAGAACTATTGTTGTACACAACGTGTGCGTACCAACAGCTAGGTAAGCGTTAACTAACACAATAACTTAGGATTAAACAGGTCGATGCATTTTCGTCCTTTCTGTATACTCCGGCGCGCACACGTTCGAGCGACCCCACAATCTAAGGAGTGGTTGGGACGTCGGATGAGGCATCCTCCTCAAGGGAAGGGTTTTAGCGGGTGCAGTAAAGGACAGAAGTGTTGCAAGCTGGGCGAGTTGGAAGGCCTTCTTTTCGGGGACCCAACGCAAACAAAACGACGAGAGAGTGAAGGATGTACCGCGGCCGTCCTTGTGTACCTATCTGCATTGTGTCTTCTTCGTGCCTGCCTTCATTCTGTAATAATTTCGTCCGCACTGGTTCCACCCAGGCAGTAAAAGTCGTAGGAAGGCACATGGCCCTAACTAAATGTTTACGAGACTGCTTGGTTAAATCATACAATGAAATGCCGTTAACCCCCTTTTAAAATGGGGAACGGAATTTCAATGGGGCAGGAGAAAATACAACCTTGGAAATTAGCGCATGGTACGGGACAATTGGGACATGCTGGAGAGTGTCGTATACGGTAGAGAAAGGAACGAGCAGGTGCAAGGAGGGTATTTAAGTGTGCGTCGAAGAATGCCTATGTTGGTTAGAGATTTATCTCGAACAGGTAGTGTACGAAGAGTTTATTTAATGTTCTCATAGTGAAGCTTTATTTCTTGTTGAGTGCAGGGGAGGGTCCCACGTGGCTGGATAGGGCCAGGGAACCCCAGGCGCCAGGTTCCACACCCTCGTCCTTCAACATGGCGGACTTGGCCAGCCTCGGACCAGCTGACGAACCAGTTGGCGTTGGTGATCCCGCTCCAGGACATTCTCGACACTTAATGTTGTGTTTGAATAAAGTTTTTCCTCCTTCTCCTTTTTTAAATATTGATCTCAAGATTTTGCGAAGTAAACCAAGAACACCACGGTTTCGCATAAAAGCCCTCAAGCCTGACGGAAAGCGCAGGAGGGAAGGCCCGAAAGAGTTTGTTTTTACCGGTATCTTGTAGCCCTTGAGTTCGCAAGACAGGCTAACCATGTTAGTGTGAATTACGCCGACATTAAAGATCTATTGCAGTAAGCCGTATTTTGAACTAACGATAGGTCCTACCAACTGCCCGAGTGCGAAGCGGAAGACATATCGGAGCCCTTGGTAATTTTACCTTCTGGTTCGGAGTGTCTTGGGTTAAGGGGTAGAGAGAAGTTGGTGGGAGCTTGAAATATTGGTATTGCCACTGGAAGAAGTGAACGGTGTCGCGTAGCTCTATGCTCAGAAATCACCGAGGAACAAACAGCTGTTTGCGGGGGTGCATCCAACATGAACTCAGCTAAGGGTGCTTGTAAATAGATTGACTCATCTTGTAAATACATCATTTCATCATCAACCATGGTTCGTGTCATCTGTTCTGCCGCAGATGATGTAGTAGTGAACAGTTGTTTGTTAGCGAAGGACCTCACGAAGGACTTTATACGTGCTCAACCTACAGTGAAATTTTCATACTTCGCGGACTTTTCTGTTAGGCTAGCTTCGGAGGGGCATGCTCAGAGAGGTTGCCAGTTTGGAGTCACGTTGGCACAAAACCGAAGGCCATAACGTGTAGGTAGGTTGCCCTGACGTCGACTGCCATGCTGGTTCACGCATGCGCAGTGGAAGGCTGCGAACTTATCTGCCGCTCGTATCTTGAACAGCCCTGAGAAAGCTGAGAGTCCCATGGTTTAAAAAAATGTAGCGGGCCGTTGTGGTGTAAACATCCTGTTCTCGGCGCCAAACAAATTATCAAAGATAGGTAGCGCGGCAGATAGGAGGTTGGCAGAACACGTGGAAGCTGTGGAGTAAAACATGTCAAGTTTTATTTTTTATTTACAGAATACTGTCAATGCTCCATGGGGATTATTACAGGGGTGAGCGTCACTGTCACAACCTTCGACGTATTATTACAGGAGAGAGAGAGAGATGTAACTTTATTCTGCAGCTCAAGTCCGAGCCGCGGAGTTATGAGTCCAGGGGTGAGCATCACTGTCACAACTTTTGACGTATGCAACACAAAAAATCAGAATAAGAAAGGACACATAATCACTGTGAACGTAGCAGTATGGAATAGTACAATCATACAATTTTATTTGTACCATAACACAAGTAGGAATTCACCAGCAAAGAAAGCGAGGTGGAGAAGAAAAGAGGCAAAGAAAGAAGAAAACGGAGAGCGGAGACATCAATTGAGATATTATTATCAAAGGACCCCAAAACAATAAATACCTGCAGACAAGTGCTTTGGTATGACAATTCGAACCGGGAGTGGCTGCGTGAAGAAAACAGTTACTGACAGTACATGCTAACTCGTTTAGGATAAATCTGTACCTTCAATTAGTTTCATAAATTTGTTTAATATTGGCTGCTGTGTAATGACTGCACCCAGTGTGTTCCATTCTCGAATTGCGCGTAGAAAGAACGAGTACCAAAAAGTAATATTACTTAATGAATATTCTTCGAGTTTTGTGCCTTGTAGTGTTGGTGTGGTGTATGCAATTCCTTTTGTCTGCGGTCAAGTTTATATTGGGCAAACGGGCCAACGTTCGACTACTGGAGCATAGACTTTCTTTGAAGGGTGATGACTATTCACACGTTGCACAGCACTGCAAAAAATGTAGAGGTTGTTTCCCTGTCTGTGAGGATACAAAAGTAGTAGCCGTACATAAAAACCAGCACGTCAGAGAGTAATAGAGGCTTTCCATATTAGAAGAAACGAGGGCAAATGCGTTAGTGCTCCTTCTGTGTCATTATTTAACAAGGAATTTCAATTTCCTATCTGCTAGCAGATTGTGTCACTCCTTGGATGCGGAAATTCGTCGCGTGCCCCAGTGTTTAAAGGAGCCATGAAGAGAAAACACAAGTTTGGTTCATTCAAATGATTGCCTCGTTAGAATCATACTGACACCACTTTTAACGTAAACTTCGCTCAAATAAGCCACATAATTAGGAAAAAAGGGAATGGCCATGCGACCCACTAGCTCATTTCCCGCAACAGAACCTATGATGTCACACGAGACAGCTCTGCGATTGGCGGAGGGCGGCAAAAGCAAACGAACATTAGGCAGTGTATAAGCCTGCCGAACGAGCTATTTGCCTTAAATTTAGGGCACATTCTTTTTAAAGTCGTAAGAATGGTGGTAAGTGTAAGTTACAAAAGCACGTGTAAACATAGAAGTACCGCTGCGTACTGCTGTTGTTGGTACTGCGCGCACTATTCTTGTTTAGCTGCACAGGACTGCGGGGCTTTGGGGTTTTCTCAGACGACACTGGCTGATTGATTGACGCGACGGTGTCTTACGTGAACATATTTGTCGAGCGAGCAGTATGTTTCACAAAACGATTTTCTCCCAGAACGAAAAAAAAAAGGCAGAAAACGACACGCCACGGTATGGTGGTTCCATCTAGGTTCATTAACGTAAACAAACGCGCGAATACCTCGATATCAACTCTGCCGTACAGGGTGGAGACACCCTTTGAACGGTCCCGTGCCTCTGCGATTGGGTCAACGTGCTCAGCGCGTTGTTCGTTTCATTTCCCACGTGACCCAGCAACGCGAAACAAATCAGTTGATTCAAACTTCGCCAGTTAACCACGTTGCGGTGATACTTTTAGCGCGATTTTGATACAATGACTTGCTTCGGCGGCGAGCGAGCGATCCAAAATGGCGGCTCCAGCGTGTATGTGTCTCTACCCTGTACGGCGGATGGCGAATCAAGGAATCCTAGGCTGCAGAACGGTCTGTGATGTCATTGCAGCTACGAAAACACACGATTTAGCGGGAAAATCAAAATTTTAACATAAACTGATTAATTTCTCAGTGAATAAAGCAGCGTTTGCATTCGAACAAGCGCTGGGGGCACTACAAAACACGAAATCTTTCGAATAACACAAACTTGTATTTTGTCTTCATGGCTCCTTTAAAGATGTCAGCTGTTGTCGCTCACATGCATTCCCCGTGTTAGCCGTTTACGCGATAGTACGTTTTTTTCTGTATAAATACGTGTTTCCTTTCTAATAAACTTTCAGTTGCGAGTTCAGCGCTGTGCGTCGTCCCCTCATCGTTTTGTCCCTGTGTTTCTCGCGCTGTTTTTCACCACGAATCTGAGAGCCGTTCACCAGATAGAGTGGTTGTGACGTCATGTCCAAGCAATGTATGTGCTTGCGTATCTCGGTTTGTCGTAAAGGGCTATTAAGTCAAAGTACAAGTTTGGTTCTTTAGAAAGACTCCCCTGTCCCGATGACAATAATACGAATTTCATAGCAAGCTTCAAACAAATAATAGATATATTCAGCAGTGGCGACTCCATAGCCGCACCCCGGCGATTTTTCAATGACGTCACAGAACCATGTTTTTTCGATTGGCGGCCGCTGGCCAATGCCACAGCCAAGAAAAATGTCTCGGCGATTGATTGTAGTAGGACATCTAGTTACATTTGATCGCCTAACTTGAATGCTGGCGTATACAGTTAACCCAGTCAACTCGTCTAGTATGGCCCACGTTACGCCACTCATGCCACAATTACGGCACTGAAGCTCAAGATTTGAGTGTTTGAGTATTTCTTGCGTTTTTCGGTTAAAAAAAGCGTCTTTAGTGGCTGGAATAGAACTAAGTTACCAAAGGTCAGTTCTCTCAAATTGAACAAAGTCGTATATTGTTTATACCGGAAGCAGACAGCTTTATGTGGTTTCGGCGACGCGCTGTCTATGGCATTCGTAATAGGTGACCGGTAAAAAGCGCCGAGGCTCACGAGTACGGCGCCTGCTCCCGCCACTTTCGGTTCGAGAGCTCTCCTGGCCTCCTCCCGCACGCCGACGGCTTTCACGCGCGTGTGTGCGTGTTGTTTATTTGTCACAGGGTGCTTACCTTTCAGAGAAATTCCTAGTATGGTCAATCGTTGCTATTTATGGAATTCCCCATGCATGATCGTTTTTTTTTGTCGGTGGAAACAGATAAACAATAAGCACACACGCGCGTGAAAACATTCCGCGTAAGGGAGGCCAGGAGAACACTCGAACCGGAAGTGGGGGGACTCCGCGGGAGAAAACAATGTACCCCTGTGCGCTTTTTAACGGTAACCACTTTTGGCAAAAACCTGCTCTTGCGCTTGCCAGGGCGTCCTTGTCAAGCAGACAAGTTGCTTTATTTCAGCTGGACGCCACGTTTCGACCTCCCGCGGACATGCTCCAGGCGCCTCACTCGCCCCGCCTGTGCCTGCTGGTGCTTACGCTAGCTGCGTAAGCACGGCGGGCGTACTTTGTAGTCGGTTTTGCGCTAAGTGTGCGGCTGACGTTGCTTGCGTCAGGCTTCAGGCGAAACGCACGTACGACGTATAGGGAACTTCTACACGTGGTCTGGACGTAGTACTGCTGGCGTTAGTTGCCCGTCGCAGCGTAAAGCGGTAACCACATGCACGCGCCTGCGCGCTAGATTCCACGCGCTCACGCGCCTATGCGCTACCACGTGACGGCCGGAGACGGCGCGCCTGGCGAAGCGCGTCGCGTTCGGCAAGATCTGGCTGTGCCAGATATTTTTCCGCGCGCCGGAAGTTGCGACATCGGCAGCAGCCAACCAAACGCCGCTGTCTCGCAACTTCCGCCATCCGGTCCTTCTGTCTGTCATCCGCAATGGCCGCCTACGGGACCGCGTCCGCTATGCCCACGGCAATTGACAGCGAAAGACTGATTTCTTGCGTGGCCAGCCGAACGTCTTTGTGGCTGGCCACGCATAAAGACCACAAGAACCGGCAGCTCAAAGCCGCCTTGTGGATGGAAATCTGCGCTGCAATGTTTGCGGGAAAAGTCAGCAAAGGTACGTACGGCGTGTCTCCGTCGGCATGGCAGTTGAAAGCAGCAGCTGATCATTTCATTTTGTCTACGCAGAGTGCATCACAGCATTGCAAAAGCGGTGGAAGTTTCTGCGGGACAAGTTTCGCCGCTGCTACGTCGCAGCCCAGAAAAAAAAAAAAAAAGTGGCATGGGCACCGACTGCGCCGACGAATCCGCCGACTCCGCCGACGACTCCGCCGAAAGAGACGCCGAAAGAGACGCCGACGACGAAGAGACGCCGGCTCCCTGGCGGTACTACAAGCTGCTCCTCTTCCTGCGCGACACCATGAAAACCCGCGAGTAAGTTTATTGACGCTTTTAGTGTCATTACAAACTAGCGAAAAAAAAAGCTACCGTGGTTTTCGCGTCGTAGCTTGCGAATGTGAGCCTTGCGGCAGTGTTGGTGGAAGTTGATAATACGCTACAGAATTTTACACGATATGCGACCAGTCAAGGCAAGGACGCAGACGGAGTGCTTGTTACTGATAAGTATTTGCCCTGCACTCATTCACTTTGCGTACACTTTTGTCCGTGCCCCGCGCTCCCGCACTAGAATAGAGTCGCGATTGAAAGCTGAAAATCGCTTGGAACAGTATCAAAGCCTCAGCTGCAATGTGCAACTTGCAAGTGCTCCAAAAGTAGAAACCTATGGTAATTAAAACTTGCCTGATTATACGGGTAGAGTCAACAGAGGTGAGAATTTTGTTGCCTTCACTGATTGGTGGGGTCACTCATTGGAGAACCTATATGAAGAAAGGACACAAACTTGCAGTGATGAAGGTTTTAATCAAGCAAACAGCAGTTTTTTTCTACATGCAGCAGTGACCCCCTTGCAATTCTGAACCATGTAGGAAATATATACATGACATATCAGCCAGAAGTGAGTGGTGCCAAAGGTGATGACCTCATAACTCAACAGCGCGAGAAATACCTTGTTTCTTTAAACGTTCGTCCTTTATTGTGCAAAGAAAACGTGAGATACTTTACCATTCATGAATACCTGAGAACCTACTCTGCACCCCAGGTCCAGACAGCATTACTAACAAAATATTACAAATTGTAAACCCGGACGACAGTTCTCTCATAGTCCTCACCCAGGACATGAATGTGTGCTGGGAACATGGGACGAATAAATGTACTTTCCCTCTCCCCCCTTATAATGAAAAACAAAACAATTATAACTGTGTTCGCACACACTATGCTGTAGTGTAACAAGCATGCATTTATTAACAATGGGAGTGTTGGCATGTTTGACGTTGCATTAACGATCGCCTGCGTAAACACACTAACTTGCTCAAAGCGTATGCCGGCAGCCGGAAGTTAAAAAAGGAACTCAGAATGGCATGCGAGATCCATGAGGCTTTCTGTATAACACAGTGCAGCAACGAGTGTGCTAGTACACATACACTATGGTAGTGTAAGAAGCATACATTTATTAACAGTGGGAATGTTTTTGTTGCTGTCTGCTGGAATATTTTGCCGTGTTTCAGGGCAAACATTGACACTTTTTTACACACCTATACACCAATACCTACACCTTCATTTTTGCTGTGCAGGACTTCTGGCAATTTCGAGCCACAGAAGAAACAGAAAAAGCAGGATGCCCGGCAGGTGGGAAGTCAGGACATGCCAGAAAGTCTTTTCAGAGAAATGTGTCGCAGTCAATTTGACAGCATTGAATTTGATGAGACTGACGACCACGCTGATTTGTATCCAGCGCCGGCGGTGTCAGTTGAGTGTACCCCGTCGCTACTGGAACCAGCGTTGTCATCACTTGAGTCAACGCAGTCAAGTGAGTCGGCACCATCAGCGCTGGGAACTGCATCACCGCTTGGGTTGGCGGCAACGTCACTGGAAAGCCAGGGGTCCAGCCTTGCCAGCATGCAGCCACCCAAAAAAAGAAAAAAGAAAGATGACGACGACAGCTTGCTCATAGAGCATCTGGGAAAACTGACAAACAGCCTAGAGGAGCAAGACGACCACCATCATTTTGCGTTGTCGCTCGTGAGGTCTATGAGGGAAGTCAAAGAGGAGCACCACCTGGACATGCGCGTGAAGATCATGGAAGTGATCAAGCAATTTAAGAGTAGCTAAGTGTGGTGCCTCTTGACCTTCTTAGAGCTGACAAAACGTGGGCATACCGAATGAGGCATGTTGACTTGCATGGTGCAATATGAGTACCGTATTTTCCGGTGTATAAGTCGCGTTTTTTTTTCTGAAATTTTCGTTGGTGCGTCTTATCCACCGGTGGGACTTATGTATCACTTGCTGCCATGCGCAGTAACTACATTTCAGAATAAATTCAAAGTAACATCAAACTGGGTTGCAAAAACAACATGCAGCTTATAAATTATTACAAAGTTACTCTGAAGGAGGTAAACGTGCTGCTAATTTTTAAAATGACAGCTTGCCGATAAGTTTCGAATTTCGGGCCGCTTCCGTTCGTGTCACTTCCATTCGCCATGACACCTTTATTGCGCGGATTTACGACAGCACGCAAGACACGCGCGACGTTTGGAGATAAAGGCCAGAGTAACCCGGTCCGCGAGTGGTGACGATGTTGGCGAAGAAGGCATCAGTGAGTTGGAGGGCGATAGCGATACGCCGGCGAATTCCCACTTGAAGTTGCTGAATTATTTGTTAGCGAGTCTGCGGAAGAAGGCTTCGATGGTTTTGTCTAAACACTCTCTAAGTACACGCCATCTGTGTGTATCAATAAACCATTTTTGAGAAGTTAGTTCTGGCTAGACTTTGGACGGTATATGCACATCTAGCCCTCCTTACCGAGGGGTGCGTTCACAGGCGGCGGCTGCAGCAACCATGTACTTTCGCCGCACTTTCTAACGATCTGATTCACTATGAGTTTACCTAATTAACAAGTGCGTCTTGTATACCGGTGCGTCTTATACACCGGTGCGACTTATATACGTTTTTTTCAGAAAAACTGTCATTTTGAGGGGGGTGCGACTTATACAAAGGTGCGACTTATAGACCGGAAAATACAGTAGGCCAATATTAGATGGGTAAGCATGATTCAGGGTGTCTTTGCTATTAAAGGAGCAGTTTACCTTCAGCAAAGTGGGTGCAGCCCCTGCTCTTGCAAGCGCTTGAGAGCCCCTTGTTTGGAGACCCCTGGCTGGTGCCACTGCCAAGGGACCTCTCCAGCGCTGCTGCAGAAGTAGGCTGAGAAGAGGGCCCTGGCATCTGCAGCATCCGCACCGAAGTTTCTGGACTGCGTCCCTTGAAGTGGGAAATAGCAGGGGTCCCCGTGCTCCCGTCCCGGCGCCTGCTGAACACCTTGCCTCCACTGCCCTGCGACCACATTCCCGAAGTTGTCCTCGTGGTCCAAGAACTGTTGGCACTGTTCGTTGTGGATTGACAGGAAATTGTGGAGAACACACGCCGCCTTCACCACAAAATCCACGTTCTTGGGCAGGAGCTGGATGGTTCTAAGCAGAATGCGCCACCTCGCTGCCGTGATGCCAAAGGCATTCTCTGCGCACCTCCTGGTAGAACGAAATAACAAGTGCGAAATAGGTTTCAGAAGAAGCGACCTTTTAAAACCGATTTAAAAGTATGGTGGGCTGTACCGAGAGTTTGAACTAAGTATTGTGAGCTGTACGTTGTGCACTTTTTCTGGCTGTTCTGTTTTTACCTGTTTTCCCTCTGAATTGTTTTTGCCCAGCAGCCATGTACTGAAATTAAGAACTGCTTCATTAGAGCTGTGGCTGACTGTACGCCTTTGAATGTTGTTTCTGGTACCTTTTAAAAGCTGTCTCCTTTTCGTGTTCATTGTTTTTATTTCCCTTCATTAATGTCACGTCAAGTGTGTATTAAATTTTATTTCAAATGTCTTTTGTCTTTGTTTGAAATTAAGTACGGCAAGCATGGTGGGCTGTACCGAGAGTTTGAACTGAGTATTGTGAGCTGTACGTTGTGCACTTTTTCTGCCTCTTCTGTTTTTACGTTTTCTCTCTGAATTGTTTTTGCCCAGCAGCCATGTACTGAAATTAAGAACTGCTGCATTAGAGCTGTGGCTGACTGTACGCCTCTGAATGTTGTTTCTGGTACCTTTTAAAAGCTGTCTCCTTTTCGTGTTCATTGTTTTTATTTCCCTTCATTAATGTCACGTCAAGTGTGTATTAAATTTTATTTCAAATGTCTTTTGTCTTTGTTTGAAATTAAGTACGGCAAGCATGGTGGGCCGTACCGAGAGTTTGAACTGAGTATTGTGAGCTGTACGTTGTGCACTTTTTCTGCCTCTTCTGTTTTTACGTTTTCTCTCTGAATTGTTTTTGCCCAGCAGCCATGTACTGAAATTAAGAACTGCTGCATTAGAGCTGTGGCTGACTGTACGCCTCTGAATGTTGTTTCTGGTACCTTTTAAAAGCTGTCTCCTTTTCGTGTTCATTGTTTTTATTTCCCTTCATTAATGTCACGTCAAGTGTGTATTAAATTTTATTTCAAATGTCTTTTGTCTTTGTTTGAAATTAAGTACGGCAAGCTCAGCATACCCAAAGAAATGGCCTGATATCATACCTTGCTCGGCTGAGTCTGTAATTGAAGACTCTCCGTTCGTCTTCCAGGTGCTTAGCTGGGAAGGGGCGCATAAAATCTCGCCGCAGCTGAAACGCCTCATCCCCAACGAAGGCGTAAGGCGCAACTTTGGTCGTGCCTGGGAGCTGCCCAAGTGAGGGGATGTCCAGCTGCCCCTCGGCGAGGGCCTTCCCGAACTCTGCGTTCTTAAAAATGCCGCCGTCGCTCTGGCGGCCCTCAGCACCCACGTCCACCAACACGAACTTGCAGGTGCTGTCCACCACAGCCATCAGGACTATCGAGAAAGTGCCCTGCAACAAAAGGCATAAGACACAACATTAGCACATGCAAACAGTACGTATAGGTGGGATCTACAGTAATAAGTGATTACAGTAAAACCTCATTAATTTACACCACAAGGGGACGCCGTCTCAGTTCGAATCTATGAAAGTTCAAACTAACAAAGGTGAATTACAACTGTACACAATGATAGGGAAGCAGTAAGACACGTCAATAATTTATTTCTTGAAAAAAAAAACAAAAAAAACACCAATTACTGCCTACGTGTTGCCCTATATGCCGACGGCGATCACTTTTGGCTGTCTACGCAGCTACCACACATCCTCTGGGAGACATGGGCACACTACTTCTCCCGCACCACTGCTGCCTGTTTCAGTATACGGCCATTTTTAAGGTGAAAGAAAGGTCAAAAGGTGCATAAATGGCCAGACTGACTTACCTTGTAATTGAAGTAGGCACTTCCAGATTTTGGGGGACAAGTTATGGCGACGTGTTTTCCATCAACTGCCCCCAAACAGTTTGGGAACTGCCAACGCGTGGTGAAGTCCCGAGCGATCTTGGCCCACTCAGCCTTGGTTGGTGTCTGGAATACATTGCAAAGCAACGAGCGACAAACTTGTTGGCTGAACAGCACCCATTTTTACCTCAATATGTTTGCACGATGCAGTGCGAAAAAAAAACGACTCATTCTCTTTTCTTTGCATACATCCATTGAATGCTGCAACAAATTCTTTTACGGGAAGGCCTCCAATTATGCTGAACGCATGCTATCACTTGCTGCTGAGTTACACTGTTTGCTGCACCATTTTTTATTTGGACAATGCACAGCTGTGATTACTGCATTTTGAAAGCCAGAGTATGCAAATAAATTACATACTGCCACAAAAGGCAAACAGACTGGTTCGCAGACTTTTATTCGGACACCCTCACGGCACGGCCACTTGTCCCATTGAAGTACATGCATATCCACGACCGATAGTTAAGACGCCTCACAGCACACCGTTCCATTTTTCGGACTGCAGCTTCGGTGCTCTTTGAATTTTTGCCGCCGAATGCCACCAGTGGACCAAGGTACCATCAAGAACTCGAAGCTGCATTACCTATCGTGCCTCCCGAATTGCACACTGTTGTGTGTGGACAGTGACAATACCTATGTTGTGGATGTGCTGTCGGCTATCAGTATACTGTGTGATGCTTGGAGGCCAATGACACAGGACACAATCCACAACTGCTTTCGGCGTGCGGGATTTGTGGTTGGCAGTGAGGACGAGGATAGTGACACAGTCCAGAACCCCACAGCTAGGATGCCACCTGCCGCAGCATCCGACATTTTCGATGACCTCCGTGCTAGCAGTGTGGGATGTTGGAGCGGCTACGTTTGAAGATTTCACCCACATCGATAGTGCGTCCTGTGGTGTGCTGAGTTGGATGATATCGAAATCGTATGCCAGGTACTTAAACCAGCGCAGAATGACAGCAACTCCAATGATCAAGCCTTTTAAGGAATTGTTTGCACCGCATATATATATATATGAAGTGTCGCATTCATTGAAAGGAAAAATTGCTGCAGGGCTCTGATGCTCCTTACCTTCATAAAGTGGTCCTTGAGACGAGCCCAAATGGCTCTGCAGGTCAGGTGGATGCTGGTTCGGGCAGTTTCAACACCGACACGGTAGGCCAATGCCACACTGCAAATGTCCTGCCCTGAAGCCAGGTAGCTGAAGCACAGAGAAAAAGTAATTTCTCATACAATTCACCATGCATGGCCAACACAACTGCAACAAAAGTGTTTTATAACATTCAACAATGTTTTAATTGCCTTGTTTAAGCTGAGGTATGCATCCATGGCGTTTACAATGAAATGTTTATGCTGTCGCATCAGCATCAAAAAGCAGCTTGTACCAACCTCAAGGTTATGGCAAGCCTTTCGCCTGGCTCCAGGGGCTCTCGGATGAAGTTCTGCCGCGTTAAATCCGCGGCAACAAAGCCCAGAAGCTTGTCGAACAGCTGGGGCGTCATGCGGTAAAACTTATAAAAAAATTGGTGGTCGCCCTCGCGCATTCGACGCATCTGCAGGGAGAAAGAAAGTACACTGGTGAAGTTGAACATAACCATTCTATTTACCTGTACACTGCGTAATCTCGAAAGAGCCGTGAAAAGGGTGGATAATTGAAATTGAGTAGTGCCAGAATGACTCCCTCCCCGCTCAAGGAAACTTGAAAAGCACACACTTGTCAACAGAGTTGTCAACAGTGGGATGCTTCGTTTACGCAACCAATGCGCGGACAGCGAAGGACAAGCGAGCGCTTATTATAACGCGGGCTCCCGTGCACACCCTGTGCTTAGAAAACAAACAACAATCTCTTCGTTGTGACTACCGTGCACACGCTGTGCTTAAAAAGAAAACAACAATATCCGTTGTTACTAGCCCACTTAGCTAACCATACCTACAATAACAGGGCACAGCATTAATTCACTGCGAAAGAGCAACAAGTTACTCACGGCTGTGTGGTACAGGCCTTCCTGTTTGCGCGCCAAGAAGACAGGCCGCACCCAGCAACGCCGCTCTCGTTTTCGCTGCCGTCTTCGGATGACTGTCTTAGCTACTCGCGTAGCCAGCAGCAGCAGATGGCTGCGAGTTAGCGTAGCGACCATTTCTCCAAGACAAATCAGGATAAACGGCAGCAGACGATGGAAGAGCGGCACACGAAACTAGCGAGCGAATCCGACCGCGTACTACATACCAGTACCACCATACCACCAGATCGGCTAGTGGGCTCGGCTCGTGGCTAGGTTCGGCTGCTGTGTGTACTTGGTGTCGCGTCGACTCAGCTGCGGCGGCTGCGTATATCGGCTGGGTAAAAAAACAGTAGCTTTTTCTACATCTCGGAATAAAAAGAAAGCTTTTATTCGTTTTAATATCAATTTTGCGAGCTGTAAGTAGTGCACATTTGTGTCCGCAGTCAGGCGATTCCGCCCAGTGTGGTCTAGAGACATTGGGCTGCGCTAGTGAAGCGCGGAACGGTGGGCGTTCGCGCGCCCTTCGTGTAGTTGCTCGCCCTCCTCCTTCACACGCGCCTCGGGACGCGTGAGCGTGCGAGCGCGTAAAATCTAGCGCGCAGGCGCGTGCATGTGGTTACCGCTTAAGCGATCTCAACAGCCCTCTTTCAGGAGTCCTGGCGTGACGTAGACAGAGAGAGCCGAAATATATTTTTTTACATCAGAGCTGAATAAGGCGGAGTTTCCGCACATTACCTCGCGCCCAAAACCCGGAGACTGCACGTGTGTTTGAAGCGCGAAACGTTCCATTCCACACGATTTATTGACTCGGTGGTAGCGCAAGGCAACAAGCTGCGGGACAACGCGTAAGAGACAAATCAAACCAAGCACTTCGAGAGCGTAAGGCGAAAACGTATCTCGAAGCGGAGCATGACAAGTGGTAACAGGATGGAGCTCTTCGAGCACGCGGGACGGAAGCGAAGTGTCTCAGGCGTTTAATTGCGCACTAATCAAGGTGTCGAAGCGGAACTGAACCTATCCGAAAACAGGAACCGAACAGATATTTTTTTCTGGAACTGAACCCGAACCGTTATTTTTTAGCACGATGAACCCGAACCGGACCTGAACCGAAAAAATAAATAGCGGCTACCGGTTCACGATAAAACGGTCAGACCATCACCTTTACGTACCACCAGCTTAGTGATCACCCACGGACTTTTAACCCTTAGATCAACCGCAACATTATCAACGCCTTCCCTATTCGAGGTCGCAACTCGAGGAAAGAAATGTGCACCAATATGGAAATCGTATGTTTCTGCTGGCCGCCCGCTGAATATCCCACTACTGGCTGCGGGCAGGCTATATATAACATGTTTTGTGCTTCCAGGTGCATGCCTCAGTGTGCCTATACAAGCATTGCATATCAACACAAAACGAATGCTTAAGCAACAAAAAAATAGGTTTTTAATGATTACTTTGTTCAATATTTTACTTTTATGTATACCACACTAAAAACAAATTTTTAGGATTCAATTTGTCTTAACCTGCTATACTTCTTTGGCAGGGCAAGGGTGTCTCGTGTATTGGCCCGCTTAATGAATTGGATATTAAAATATTAATGTCGTCGAAAAAGGGGCCAGGAATAGTGGGTTATTGGTTGCGGGGGGGTGGCGACAAGACCATGCCTTCCACAAACCCCCAGCGCTCACGTCAAGGCCCGAACTTGCATCCACGGGTCGGGGCTGAGCATCGCTGCCTCCAACTGCTCTGAATTAGGTGATTACAGACCTCAAGGAGGGCGTGAACTCCTGGATTGATTGATTGATTAGGGGTGTTTAACGCGACGACGCAACGCAGGCGATGAGGCGCGCCGTAGTGGAGGGCTCCGGATTAATTTTGACCACCTGGGGATCTTTATCGTGCGCCGAAATCTCATACACACGGGCGTTTTTGCTTTTCGCCTCCATCAGAAAAGCGGCCGCCGCGGCCGGGAATCGAACCCGCGCGTGAACTCCTGGAATCTCGTATTCCAGCTTTATATAGAGAGCGTTAGCGTGGGTAAGCTCCTGGATAAATTAATGGTCATTTTTTGGTGGCATAGATTTTTAGAGCTGTTTCCAGGTGGCTTGCTGCATCTTGTTGAGGGATTTATAAGGGGGAGGATATTTGTTTATGTCCAGGCGGCAGTGCATAATTATCTGATGGTACGTTTTCATGCGCTCCCTGGCCGATCTGAGGGAGAAGTTACCCGCATCCCGGCTGACAAAAAAGCCTGCGCAGTAAAAAAAGAAAAGAAAAATGTGCAGGTGCTGGCAGGCCACCAGACTTCTGCACCGCGAAACAGCGACCGACACCGTAAAAGGGCCCGCTTGTCGCATTTTAAAATTCCTGGGGATATAGAGGGGTACATGGGGCTTTCATATTGTATAGTATAAAACCGCTTACATTACACTCTTGGCAAAGTGTCGTCCCACCAGTTCACTTCTGTAGAGAGGTGAAGCCCATTCTATAGAGGCTCCTTGCATAAATTAGCGGATGCATTAGTAGACAACCGTCAGAATTTTTGCACCATTTCTTGAAGACTGTTCCTGGTATAAAAACGGAGGTAGAATTTG
This sequence comes from Haemaphysalis longicornis, assembly GCF_048455015.1. Classification (NCBI taxonomy): domain Eukaryota; kingdom Metazoa; phylum Arthropoda; class Arachnida; order Ixodida; family Ixodidae; genus Haemaphysalis; species Haemaphysalis longicornis. The sequence goes on from NW_027526460.1 coordinate 54,291,710, forward strand.
CTTTTCCTGAGCGTGAAAGGGAGCTCCATACTGAAGTCGCCTAAAGCCCGTTCTGTATACATGGGGCATTTCTCGTCTGCGAATTCGGTGAAACGAACATTCGCAGCTGCGAATTTCGCAATGCCTGGAAATGTCTACATGGCCTGCGATGGTCGCGATTTTCGCATTTCAGAGGCCCATTGTTTGCAGTCAGAATTAAGTCTGCCACAATCAAAGCTTGTTGTAATTTTTAAAAATAGGCTGTATTGTACTTTCTGGGAAAGTTGTTTCATACTGTTTTGCAGTAAATATGGGTTCATGTGCGGTTTCATATAAAATCGCCATTTATTTATCAATGTACGCACACACAGCAGAGAAGAAAAACACAGCAAGCAACCCTAGGTTCGCCTGTTGTGCGTACCTTGCACATTTTGGTGTACCTCGGGCGGTTCCTCTTGGGTTCTTCTGTACTTCTTCCCTGCTTTGATGTCAGCCACTTGCGCGGACACCGATTAAGCGTTCTTTGAAAACGGCTTGCGACATCGTGTTATGAACGCACTTGCGTTTGTTTTGGTGCGCCCGCGCTTATGCCGATGATGATGATGATTGCTTTGGTATGATGATTGCTTTGGTGATGACGTACTATCTTACAAAAAAGCAAATAAACCTACGTTTTACACTTTTCGTTTAATACTAGCGCTGCTCTTGGGGCAGGCACAAAAAAACCTATCACGCAAAAAATACTTAATTTTTCTGTTACAGGTGGTAGCTGTGCTAGGCAACATTCCCCTCTCTGCTTTTCATCCACCTGAATTCCAATCTTCTTTTCGTCGTCTCGACAGGCTTGAAGTTAACTCCCGCTTATACAAGCAACTCAATGTGGTTGCTGACCGTGCAGATGGTGATGCCGTGACGTTCACCTAGCTGTGTTCCTATTGGCCGCAGGTCCGGCAGCCTCTACGCCGCTACGCCGCACGAGCGGCGTTTGCGGGGGATGCTCGACCGTTCCAAGCATTGGGCACTTGGCCGCAGCAATGAAAAAGGCTCGTTTTGCCGCAGTAGCGGCGCGCATCTGTGAATTCGCAGGGGCAATCGCACCATGTAGAACGGGCTTAAAGGAGCACTGACACGAAAATTTCATGTTACACTTTTATTGCTTTTGTCGATGCTTAATGGTCTGCCGAACTGAAACAGCACTTCAAATACTTAAGCGCGCGATAGTTAATTACATTGAACGGCCTGAAAATCGTTTGTTTCAAATTCCCGCGCTTTCATCCCGAACGGCGCATAATAGATAGGCAACACAACTCAGTTTTGACTAGTCAGACAGCTTAGGAGGTTTAACGTGCCGGCGCTACACAGGCAATGAGGCGCGCCCCATAGTGGGGGACTCCAGATTAATTTTGACCACGTGGGAATCTGTAACGTGCGCCGATATCTCGGACACACGGGCGTTTTCGCTTTCCACCTCTATCAGAAAAGAGGCCGCCGCGATCGGAAATCGTACCCGCGTCCTTCCGCCCAGCAGCACGACACCTTAACCACCGCGCCGCTTTGTGCGGACGTCACCGGCGCCCGCCTGAGAGGGTGTTGCGCCCGCTCGCCGCTCGTGGGGCCGCGCGCGTGAAGTGACGTCACGAGTTTTTGACGAGCGCTGTCGCGTCACTTCTTTTTCCTCTCCTGGAGTGACGTCACGCTGATGTCCATTTGCCGAGTGCCGCTCCGCGCGCTTCTCCGTCGGCGCGATAAATGAGATCCAATTGAACTATGTTCTTCGCGTCGCAGGCCGCTCATATTTCAGCCAGGGTATTCTGTTGAGTGAAGGAAGCGAACTGTGCAATAATATTAACGCCGGAAATTGGTGTCAGTGCCCGTTTAAGTTCGGGGTCGGCGAGATTCCCCTGATGCACCAATAGCTCTGCATGGGTGTTGAAAGGAACCATGAACGAAAATAAGCCATAACCTTGTTTTATCTGAAAGTAATAGCCTTTGTTAACGCGCCCTACGCTATACCGACCTCGCCGGACGTTGCATTCACCAAAACGATAATAACTAGTGGAAAACCTTCAAGTTTGACTCTAAACAACATCAGCGGTGACGTTATATGGGAAAACAGATTTTATCAGGCATTTAATTTTATGTTAGTAATCAAGAACTACGGTTAAAAAAGATTGGAGGCACTGCTAAATCTCCCAAAAATGATTTTTAGCTGTGGGTTTGGTCGGCGGCTGCAATCACATGAATGAGTCCCTGTGAAGTCACAAGGGCTGTGCAAGAAATTGCCGCTTGAACGGCCACAACGTCATTTATTTTCCCGATTATCTGCGAAATTGTTTAACGTTTCCATTATGATCGAAATTGTTGCTATTGAGACAAACCCGTCTTATGTATGAACCAAACTTGTATTTTTTGGTCATGGTTCCTTTGAACTACCAAGCTAATTTTGCTTTCGCACTTAGCTATAATTAACCCTTCCGAACCGGTTCGCGAACCACCGGTTCAGGCTGGTGAACTGGTTCGCGATCCGGTTCGGGGTGTAATTTAGTCGAACCCCAACTGAACCGGAACGAAATTATTTCACCAGAACCCGAACCGTAACCAAACCGGTATTTTTTTTTTCGGTTCAACACACTGGCCCTAATGCTTTCGCATTCAAAAACCTTGCTTAGGTGTCTTCAGACTTCCCTCGAATTGCGGTTTAGTTAGTTTCACAACACCCCTGTGCCCGTAGTCGTTTTTTTTTTTTGTAATGTGGACGTGTCGGTGCCGGAGAGGGGGTGGTTTACGCACTTCGTGTCGGAGTCATTTGGCTTGCGATGCCACATCGATGCGTTTCAAGTAGCCACCCAGCAGCGTACGTGCATCGCTTTGACATCATACAAGAACGTGTCTGCAGTAGCGAGCCCGCCGCTCAGTGCATAGCATAGCAACAACGGAGCCACTGTGACCGGGATTACTAAGTAACAATGACCCCACAGCTTCTCTGGGCGTCAGCATTCGTAGGGCTTACCGGCCTTGAATTTTTTTCTTTCTGCGGCTACTTTCGGGTGACGTTGAGCAGAGCGCAAGCGGTGCTTGGAAACAGTTGGGAAGACACTTTATTCTTTACTAGAAACAATGCACTCAGTACAGGCTTTCCCAGGGGTGAACTTACGCAAGCTGGGAGGCGCTGAGGGCAGAAAAAATTTTCCTAGGACTGATATTGAACAGTTAACAGAAAGGGGCGCAAACCTCGACAAGAAACATAACCCTGAATCTAAAATTGTTAAACAGCGTCAATGGATTTCACTGAGCTGTGAAATGCAGCAAATTGGTTACGGGTTTAATAACCGACTATTTTAACAGCGTTAAGCTCTTAGTTGCGCCGTCCAGCGTTACCAAAAGAAATACCAAGAAGAAACACCGAAGGCCCGTGATTTTGCACCTCGTGAGGGGTGTCGCCTAGCTCTACCTTCGAGAACACTCTGCCCGGATTTCGTAGTGTGATCTGTCGCGGGCTTTTGTCCTCGCCAGTTCACGTGCGTTTTCGTCTGAAGGGTGGAGCGCAGACGGCGAGTTCGCGCTACAGACGCCGAGTTTGCGAAGCCGGTTGCAGCCGGTTCTAGCGCGCGCTAACGCGGTCCACTTTGGGAGAGATGTGAAAGCCTGCGGACAAAACTATCCAGGCCTTCCAGTCATGGAGAACTTTGAGCGGAAGATCGGAAATCCATGTGTGGTGCAACAGCCGGGTCTCCGACGAAGAGAGAGGGGACGTCAGCTCTGCTGTTCCCCCAGCGAGCCACACAAAGATGCGCGTATTTGTTTCGGCATAAAAGGGAAGAGAAAAGAACACTGGATTTTATCCGCGCGTAACATAATTTAGTTCTGCTTCCAGCGGCGAGACACAAAGGAAACAACCGCAAAATTTTATCGGATACTTAAATTAGGCCGCTGTACAGCTGGCAGTACAAGATCTATCATAGCAAAACTGGCCTTTTTCACAGAGAAATCCGTCGCAGTCTATCTGCATAGACAAAAAAAGGCAAAACGTCTACGCTTCTGTGGCTTCAGATGTGTGTGCGACAGCGGTCGGCAGCGGGATGTCTCTGAATGAGTGATTGACTGAATAAGTCTATTCCCCGTATTTACTCGCGTAATGATCGCACTTTTTTCACACAAAAAATTGATGCAAATTTAGGAGTTGATTACGTGGGGTAAATTTTCCGCGAAAAAATTTTGAGCACAGAAAACGCAAGCAAGTTGCGGGTCAGAATTTTTGCGATAGGTCTCATGGACATAATACAAATAATAAAAACATAATAAAAACTCCGCACACCGCCGCCAGCCGCTTTGCAGAGTGACGCAAAATGCAGTGTTTTCATGAATTACGGAACGCGCCGGAACACGTTTGCTGCAAGGTGACAACAGGGCAACCAAAAAGTGGCTGCCGCTGTCACAGTGCGGTACATCAAATCAGACATGGGGGCCGACGCAGCAAGCTGAGCGCATTTTTTTCTTTGTCTTGTGAGTACATCATGTGCATTTAGTGAGAGTTTGTTCCTCATCAACATTGAATGCATGCTTGCCGATATCGCTAATATCAGCAAGTCTTCGGCAATAACGTAGCCGTGTCTGCTTTGAAAGGGAAGGAAACAGAGGTAAGCACGGTCATCATCAGCTAGACTTGGCACACATGACGTACTGCTGCGGCAAGTTCAGGGTGCGTTCATTGCGCGGGAATAAAAAAAAATCGAATTTTGACGACAAACGACATGGGTGCGATCATTACGCGAGCGCGAACATTACGCGAGTAAATACGGTCAAACGAGCAAGGGACTGTTGTTAAAGGTTCGCCGTGAAGAAAGAGCCGTTATTGTGGGAAACAAAAGGCAATATGGCAAAAAGGCAATATGATCGACGCTATACTCGGGAACAAGTTAAGAACGGCAATAGCTCATGTACGGTATCACTCGGCGTAGGCGACGGAAGCGGATGTCAACGGTCGCGCGCTTCTTCAACGGAGATTGCTACGAATGCGTGATATCACCTGTTTTTCTCACGTAGTTTGTTTGTCGTCGCTGCAGTTGCTTATAAGCATATCAAGTCCAAAAAATCAAGAGAAACGGCTCGTGCCATGGTGAAAATATTTCCAGTAACGCACTATTTGAGCCGCGCGGAGTAACCCCAGGTTGCGGTGATGAGGCACAACGGAAACTTCCGTTGCCGTTATTTACTTGTGCCCGAGGATAGACTGTGTAACAAGAGATCACAGAGACGAGCAGTATGTGCAACGCCCTCCGGTGATAATCGTCGGTGGCTGCAAAGTGGATGTCTTAAAGCAAGACAAGAAATGGTCCACCCAGTTCATGTTGGAGTAGTTTGGAATGCAGTATAATGATGATTCACATCAGCCAACCACAGGTTATGTATGGACTTTCTCACATCTCCCTGACCGTGTAACTGAACCCCCTATTTTATAACCGCAAACTAGCATCGCGTGTTTTGTCCATAAATTTGTCCATAATTAACGGCCACCGGCTCAATTATTGGTGTTCGATTACCAGGCGCAAAGTTGTCTTTCCCCATCTTCTTCCTTACTTGTCCATTACTGGAAGAGTAATAGACAAGTAAGGAATGTAAGGAAGTAAGTATGGACAAGTCCATTACTGAACAAGTAAGGAAGTAAGTATGGACAAGATTACTTGTCCAGTATTTACATGTAATAGGTGTGCGAGTTTTTTCATCAAATTATTAAATGCTACAAGCAAACACTTTTGCGCGTATCGCCTATGCGTAGTGCAGCAAGTGTGTGACTTGTTCTCTACTGGGCTACTCGGAGTAGGCCCTGTACTTGAGAGCGGCAAAACTATTGATTCACGTCGCTTGAAGGCTACCCCGAGTGAGATATGTCTTTTGCGGAGCCCTGCAGCATGTCCGGCAGCATATCTTAATTTCCCCATGTCGTGACCGAGAAATGAGCGTTTAAATCCTTGAACGCGATGAGAGGGGATACAATGTGTATGGATTACGGGGTTGAGGGTACACGAAAAAGAAATTAAGCTAATGGAATTCACCGCACTTTCTGAACAGGGCATGGCCGAACCTTTTCGTCTGGAACTGCTACCCAAGAATGTTTTTGCGTACAGTTCAAAAGCGGGTTTAGCGTGTTAATTAAAAAATAACGTTTGAGGTTCAAGTTTAGTTACTAGACACCATACGTAAAAGAAAAAAAATGTAGTGTTCCAATCGGTACACAAGAGCATAAAGTTTCTTAGTAAGTATACCAGAGAGGAAACTGCATCTGGAAATCCATGTCGTCGGGGGAGGGGGGGGGGAGGGGGGAGGGGGGAGGGGGGTTACGGGAAAACCCAAGCTTCTGGCTTGAGCTCGGAATGACAATCGGCTTCTTAAGCGCTGTTTGCGATTTGCTTTCTTCACTGTGCATTAACATGTCTACGAGCTACGAGGTAGCCGAAATCCTTGCTGTTAAGGGGATGCCGTGAGCCGTGACAACTGCGTGTTCGGGGAAAGAGCAAGCTGTGCGTGATCGTTCCTAATGTCGGTCATGCCACAGTCGAGGAACGTATGACAGATACGGGCGCCTGTATCCGTCCTATTTTGTCTTTGTCCACGACTGTTTAACGCCGCGTTTCCTTTTTGCTTCAGGTATGAACCAACTCGTTCAGCAATAAGTTTTGTTAAACTGTAGCTGACAGTCGGTGCAGCGGTTCACCATGAAGGCGACGTTTTCATAGGTACGCTCAAAAACATTTCTAAGCTCTTCAAACAGTTCATTATTAGAAACAGTGATAAAATTATCAAAATAAAATTCTCTAATGAGTTCCCCCAAAATATTAACGGTTGTTTTTAACTACCAGCTTGGACTGCAGAATAGTAGGCACAACCGTTCCGAAAAAAAATACACTTTATTTCCTTTCTCTTTAGCTTTATAAAAGCCCGTTTTATAATTTGCTTATATAATAACAAACCATGCTTTGAGTCTTTGGGGCACTGTGTTCGAATGTAGGGCCACTAACACGTTTCAATCCAAGCCAATACCAAAATTAAAGCGAGCGCATGATATAATAGCGGCCCATGACAACACAAACGACCTTGATATCAGCCGCATAGACAGTAGCGCCAGGTTCCACTCTAGCGTACATAGTAAGAAACCCTACGCACCGGAAAGTTGAAAACGTTTGAACGTGCAGGCGCACGAAAAGCTGTGTACTCATCTTATTCTTGCTTTTTCTATTCTATTAAGGGCGCCGCTGTATTGTGCATGCAGCGTTCGTAACTGGCCGATTCGCTAGCTTCTGTGTTTGCTGTGCGGTGTATAGGCACAAACTACAACTCAGTCATGTTTTACAGTAAATCTTTTGGCCTTGCTTCTGTCGGGAGTTCTCGTGTCGTCCATTTGCAGGACAAATCTGAGAGCCAAGAGGCGGTGGAAGCGAAGAGCATGAACATAATAGAGCCGTCCAACCACCGCGCAAGGTCATAGAGGACGCCTCGCCGCTGGCCAGCCGGGAGAAGACCACGTGAACATCTCAAATACGAAAGCTTCACGGAGACGATGACGGAGACGATGAAGGAGAGTATGGAACCGAGCCCGACTGAACCCCACAAGTATTCTGCCTCGGCGGGTTACATTCAAGGACGTTACCCGCCGCGGCGGCTCAGTGGCTGAGGCCTTGTGCGGCTGAGCACGAGGTCGCGGGTTCGATTCCCGGTCGCGGCGGCCGTTTTTCCGATGGAGGCGAAAAGTAAAAACGCCCGTGTTGGAGATTTCGGCGCATGTTAAAGATCCCCAGGTGGGTAAAATTAATCCGGAGCCCTCCACTAGGCTGCCTCATCGTCTGTGTAGCATCGGCGCGTTAATGCTCACAATCAATCAATCAATCAATCAATCAATCAATCAATCAATCAATCAATCAATCAATCAATCAATCAATCAATCAATCAATCAATCAATCAATATATCAATCAATCAATCAATCAATCAATCAATCAATCAATCAATCAATCAATCAATCAATCAATCAATCAATCAATCAATCAATTTCAAGGACGTTTGCAATTTAGAGATTCAGAATGTGGCGTTGAACGCGCCGAAGATGCACCTGGGCTTTGAGGCGCACCGTGGTGGAGGGCTCCGGATTGATCTTGAACACCTGGGGGTCTTTAACGTGCGCCCTAACCTAGACACATGGGCGTTTTCGCTTTTCGTCTCCATCAGAAAAGCCACCGTGGCCGGGATCGAACCAGTATCCTTGGGCTCAGCTGCGAAACTCCTTAGGGTTAGTTTCAAGGACTCTTGCATTCTTAGTAACGCTTACCAAATGTTCCCGAATGCCGTTATTCCCAAGAACTGCAGGCCACCACGTCTCCAGGATAGGACGATGCCTTAATTTTTTTTTGGAGGGGGAGGGGAGGGCTTGGTGCGTCGCACGCTTCGCTTCATGACGTACTACAAATGTACAGCTGTTGCTCGGGCTAACCTGAGGTGGCCTAGCTTAAAAAACCGTGGTTTGACCCGCTGTGAAGCTAAAAGTTATCTAGATGTCGGCCGGCTGCCTTACGTGTTTTAGAATTGAAGCGCGTGTTCCCTTCGCTTTCTTTTGTATGCTGCATAGGCTATCTTATTTGATGAGGAGAGTGTTTCCCCATGTCGTCACTAGACTAGATTGTTGTTCTTTATCGCTAGTATTCGTGAACTAATTCGACGGTTCCAGAAATAATTACATGGAAAGACAAATGCCCGCCGGGCAAGCGCCTCGGCATTCGATTCGCCGACGCCTATCTGAGCACGTGATTTTGTTGTTGGCTCATTCGCCGCTTTCTATGTACTGTGTTGTCAGCGAAGCTCAAGTTAGCTCCAATGAACTTTTGTTTCTTGAAGAAACCTGCGTCGTCTTTGGCTACGTGACAATATTCTGACTGATTGTATGGTTTAAGCGCCGACGCAACGCAGGTGATCAGGCGCGCCTTAGTGGAGGGCTCCGAATTATTTTGACCACCTGAGGATCTTTAATGTGCGCCGAAGCCTCGAACACACGGGCGTTCGGGCGTTCTTGTTTGTCGCCTCCATCAGAAAAGCGGCCGCCGCAGCCGGGAATCGAACCCGCGTCCTTGGGCTCAGCAGCACAACGCCATAGCCACTGAATCGCCGCGACGGGTGTGACAACATTCTCAAGCAAACTTAGGCATGCTTGCTTAAGCATTGCTTCCTCTACTGCTTACAATGACAAATTGTGTCCGCCAGTTTGTCTTGAGATTCGCTTCTATAAAGCGAATGAAACCCCTATAAAGACGGCTTCACAACTTCACGCAGATGCCTTCCTGCAAAGCCACCTTTTCAAGCTCAATATACGCAGTTTTATGTGCAAATATCGACGCGGTAAGACCTTATTCGTTGGGAGGTAGGATGCCTTTGTGTTTCTCCTCGCCCCGTATGGAAAAGCTGGGGGTGAGGAGGAACACCCAGGCACCCTATTGGGACGTTGCACGCAGCGCAACCCCGTCCTACGAACGACTTCAAAAATACTGGCCAGGCATGGGGTTCGTGAAAGAAGCGCCCACTCGCAGTGTGGCTCGTACCGACAAGGGCTACTGTAGGGGTTTTTTACCCGCAGAGCTGTTTAAGATTTTAGTTTCGGCTTATTCGCCGCGAGATCGACATGTAGGTGGCGACAGCGTCGCGCTGCTAGTGTGGATGCTCCGCTGAGCGGCCCGGGAGAATACACACTGTGGGCTTGCCTCGTGCCTCTCTCGCGCCGTATGTGCGCACAAAAGGCTCAGACAAGAGTGGTATGCTGTACTTCGGTTCCTCAACGTTCAATGCATAGCACGGAAGCGGCAATAAGTTTTCATTACTACGCCAAAAAAGCGGCGACCCGTCAGGAATCTCAGAACGGCCGCAACAATGACCATGAACTTGTACGCCGTGGCTCGTAGCAAGCTCGATCTTTCCCTTTCCCGACTATGGCTTTGATCCTTCAACAAAAGCATAAATAGAAACAAAGTAGGAAGCCTCGATTCCCTGAATTCAGTTTACAACAGCAATTTCAATTGCTTCCATTGGTAGCACGACACATTCTGGCATTTGTGGGATGCCCTGAAATGGTAACACCACTTAACCGCCGCGACATTTTTTCTAAGAGCTTACGATATTTTTTGTGTATTCGAAAGGCAACATAAAATTACTGAATTTTAACCACCGCAGAGATATAAATGCCACCATTCTAGCGGATATTTTGCTCGCAGCTTTTGTTAAATGACATTTTAGCGACTCTGAAGGCAGGTTTGGTGAGTAACGGTGTCGAGTATACCTTATATAGGGCTTTCATCGCAAGTGAACTTGCTTATTAAATTGCTAACGCTCGCAGTACAATCAACATCTCACGTTTAGCTAAACGTTTGCGAAGTGACAAGCTGGTTTACAGTACGGGTGTAAATCAAGCTTCTGGGACATTACAGTGAGCACAGATTTTCTGTTACGGCTGCACTGTTGACCGTTTACGTTCCTTTTAAAATCTAACTGGTGCCTAGAACAGAGAGTTGTATTTGCATTCCGGCGTAATGTCGCTTACGAACCATAAAGATGGCAGTTGCCCTGTTGCAGATGTAGTAAAACATTTCTTTTTATTTCTCGTTACGAAATAGCGCAACAAGTTCCCGGTAACTGCTTTGTGTTGTAAACTGAACCTCGTATTTGTCTTGGCATTTAATTCTTGAGGTTTGGTTAGAAAAGGCACGGATAAAAGTTTTGTGGTCCTTCCTTTTTTTTGGGGGGGGGGGGGGGGGGGGAGGGGGTTCTGCCAACATCCCAAACGCACCGAGGAGAGAAACCAAGTAACGGGAGAAACCAAACGTTGGCGATCAGCATTACTTGCAATTGGAAGTACGGTAGGCGTCATGTTCCGTAGCGGTGAAAAAGCAGTACTTCAACAAATAAACGCCAGTATTTTGAAAACTGATTAACCCCCTTTTTGGCCAAAGTATGTCCGCGAATTGTGGCTCGCCTTTTTAAAAATGGTATTTAAAGCGAGCATCGTGGGGGAAAAAATCCAGCGAGTCGTGGCACATACCCTCCACACATGTGGACAACCACGGCAATTATATTACGCAATTTTTCTGTTAAACTTGGGTCAGGTTTAAGGGGTTGAGACGTGACCATAATAGGCATTTGGTTATGCTGAGTGAAACACATTTTTGGACAAGGCTCCACATAATTCATGTTGTGATTTGAAAATGGGGTATTTAAATAGGACACACAAAATGCTACAGGACAGTCGCAAACTCACAACTGCTTAATTTTACCGTGAAATTTCCCCAGAATACTCTTGCGCCTCCACAGAAAGGTATTTTAAATAATACATAAAATTACCAACACGGTATAAGCAATGACTGTCCAAAAATGGTATTTATTTTCAGAAAGGTAAGGGAAGAATTCGATCACACAGGCGCTTGCAGGTGTAAAATACGACCTTGGTAATGTATGGGCGATAGCGCACGGGTCGTGTGCAGTGTAATTGCTTTTATTTGTTTCTTCTTTCTAAAAGGACACAGCGTAATTTTACAAGGGGGTGGGAAATTTACGGGTATACACGGGTCTTGTCGCTTCTTACCCGTTTCGTGTAGTAAACTTTTATCCTTTAAATAACCACCACGCCACCTTTAAAAAGCACCCTGTGACGTTCCTGAAACGGTAGACGACTGCACTCATCAATAAGGAAAGTGCAATGTGTCGAAACAATGTTTATAACACGTTTCACGCTCAAGCGGTGACAACGGCGACGATGTTTTGTGGAGCTAAACTAGCGCGGTATCCTCCAACGGCCGCTGATTATTGCGTTTCTAGACAAAATACGCAAGAAGAGGTAACTATACCGCTGCTTAGTGTGAAACAAGCGGACATATTCAATATTTATCGTGTGCAGCACGCGTCTTGCGCCGCGCGCAACGTGAACGAGCAGACGACGCCAGAGCGCCATCCACACTATAGGAGCGGTTCGTCCCGCTGCCACCAGGGGCTGACTGTGTTCGATCTCGGGGCGAATAGCGTCACTAGAAAAAAAAAAAAAAACACCAAAAGGTTGAATGCGCACACCTCGTGAGGACCACCCGCCACGTGGGCTTTAGCCACGTGAGGAGCTCGCAAAAATCCATAAAAAAATACGGGGCGTACGTGAGCATGCGCCTCGTTGGCCAGCTCGACCTTCGAGGAAACTGCCCACCGTTCGTGGCGTGTTATCCTCGCCAGTTCACGTGCGTTCCCACCTGAAGTGGGAGCACAGCCACCGAGTTCGCGTACAGACGCAAAGTTGGCGACACTGGTCGCCGCGGGTTCTAGCGCGTGCTGACGCGGTCCACCTTGGGAGAGATGTGAAAGGCCGAGGATTTAAAACGATCAGGGCCTGCCAGTCATGGAGAACTTTCAGCAGCAAGTTCGGAAATCCATCTGAGGTGGAACAGCCGGGGTGGCGTATACGCGTTTTCTAGTCAGCACAGCCAAGCGACGCATGGCGCCATCTAGGGGCATGCTTGA